>NC_056735.1:80052578-80066671 GCF_019279795.1 Protopterus annectens
TTTGCCTAATGCTACCTTAAGTGTAATTGGCCATTTTTAAACATAATCTATCAGAATATAGGAATCTTCACTTCCTGGGATAAGAAAACATTTTGTTACTTACTACTAACAGATGCGAAGTCAGAGTGTGTGGGCATTTTTCCAGACACATGTATATCTGCAGCTTGAATGATCCATGTCAATGGTGAAATTAAGGAATTAATTTATATAAATGCAATAAATAGACTCCGAATGTATGATGATACAACAGTATGACATCTCTCATCCTCTTCAGCTGGAACACCAGCTCTTGCATTTACCAGGCAACATTGTGAAGATACCAGCACCAAATAACACTATGTATTCCAGTCTTCTAGGGATTACAGAGCTACTACAAGCACTTGTATGCTAGGAGCTCATGACACACTTGCTTTAAATGGTAAGTACTCTAACTCTCACTATACTGATCCTATTTAATTACCTAGCCTATCTGGAACAGACCTTACCAAACTGCATAGACCTACCAGAGCCCTAGTTTTCAACCTAATACTCCCACCAACTTCTCAACCGTAACTATCGCACTCATCTCTTACTGCCTAACCCTAAAGACCCAAATCACTCCCCAAACCTAAAACTGCACTCATGCTTCCTAACCCTTATTTCCTCACCTACTACCAAAATGAAAAATTTCCCTCCCAATGCCTGTCCCCAAAGTCAATGATTGTTTTGTTACCCTATGCTCATCTCCCATTCTCTACCACTAAAACTCTGCATAATCCCTAAACCTTAATCCCCTTGCTGATTGCTGCCCATAACTCTAACTTGCATTCCAACCCCATCTCCTGTGGGTCTATATTACCATGTCGAGAGGGCTGTTCATCGAACACCCATATGTCGACACATGTACACTGAAATACCTAAATGCTGAATGGCCACAAAAGCCATTTTTTCCCAGGGAAAAAAACTCATTGGGCCTTTGTCAGGAGTTTGCCATTTTCTCCACTGTAGTGTGATCTTGGAGTTGGTATATTTAAGTAGGGGGGTGTGGGGGGCAAAGCCTCCCACTTCATTGTGTATGCCGGTTTGTTTTGTTTTCTGTTGGCCCAACAATTCCCTGGGAAAAGAATCACATTTATGGCCATTCGACTTTTAGGTATTTCGGTGGGGTCTATATTAAAACATCGAAATTTCATTATTTCGAATTTTCTAACATCGACCCCTATTCAGCGAACACTGACAACATCGAACATTCAGAACAGCAAATTTTTTCCTAGGGAAAAAATTTGCTGTTCCAAAACACATACAGACAACACAAGCACACCAAACAAACAGCAATCCACACACATACACCCAAAATCTTGCAGCTAACCCTACACTAAACTGTACAAACACCACTAACTATCCACTTACCTTAACCCAAACCCTAACCCTAAGGTCCATCACTATCGCACTCTCACCTCACCTGTGCCCTAACCCTAACTCACCTAACTTGCCCTAACCCTCACGTCCACACAATCGCACACATACCTCCCTCGTGCCCTAATCCTAACTCACCTAACCCACGCCCAATCGCACACTTACCTGAACCTGACCTGTAACTTTCCACCACAGTGCTGAAAATAGTGAAATGACAGAAACGGACAACCGAATTCTTTCTCTAGGAAAAAATTCAGTTATCTGTTGTTTTGCTATTTTCACCATTCGCTGAATAGGGGTCAGTGTTAGAACATTCGAAATAATGAATTTTCGACATTCTAATATAGACCCATTTCGGTGTACATGTGTCAATGTAAGGGTGTTTGATGAGCAGCCTGTCGACATGGTAATATAGATCCTTTCCTGCTCGGCCCTTGGCTGTCACTCTTAACTAACTCAAAGTTGGCATTTGAGCATGGTATGGCCATTCCACTCTCTACACAATACTACTGTACCTCATGCAAACATGTTCTGCTATGATCAACATTCTGTGCTAGTTAAAGATGCCTGAGTCCCTGGCCTTAAGAGTGCTAGAGCTTGGGTGCTTAAAAGAGATCCAAAGATCTTCTGGACATACATCAGTTGTCCTGTTGGCTCAGTCAACCACAATTTGTTCCCCATTAACATTCCAAGATGACTCCGTTGTTTCTATAACAAAAAAGTGACAGGAAATACCTGATTTTTTTTTCCTTTTCGATCTATGAGTGGGTGAATTATATGTGGTGTTTTGTCTCGCTTGTTAGAAATATATAAGGAAAGAAAAAAGTCAATACTATCATGAACATGTCAAGACAAAAAAGCATTAAGCCTGTTAACAATTAAAGGCAGATAATGGCATTTTTCAGTCAAGAAGTAGTAAAGAACCACATAAATATGCAAAATTATTTTGCTTTGCAGCCTATTAATATAAGAACTTGATAGCAGTCTGCTCAAAATTACAAGCAGCTCAGATTTGCAAGTGTAAATCATTTTGTAGATGCATCAAACTGCTTTCTTGAGAGAGGGGAATCAAAACTTCATGTTTTCCATATTAGCAACAATTCTGTAAAGGTGAACAAATTTGAGAATTTTACTATCAAGTACAATGACTGATGTTTTTGGAGCATGTCTCATAAATATTAAATATTCAGTTATTTGTTAGATGTTTAGTTCCTTTTCCTCTTGGTATCTGAAAGAAAAATATCTTTACCATAGAAACAAGTTTCCATTTAATGAGACATTCTACATCAGCAATGTGGAAATATAGAATCCTGCCAAAAACTTTCAGGCAACATTCTTAAAATTAAAAGCAAACATTCTAGTAAGCCCTTTGGTTATCTTTATAATCTTTTCAAACAATAAACAATGAATAATGCAGTTTTTTTTAATAAATGGATATGTGTACCTCACAAATAAATCTCTACATGCAGCAATAAATTTGCTAGCAAGATAAGCTGTATTTATAGCTAAATTATGCCATCTGGAATCATTTTATAGAGCTGCAGAAGAAAATAATGGCAGTGGCATAGAATTATGGAAAATGCATGCCCAAATAAGGAATATAAAGCACAACAATCAGTTAATGAGCTTTCCTCTTGATTTACTTCTGGCTGTTATTTAGCTGTATTAGTTTTTCTCTGCAGATTTTTTTCTAATTGATATATGTTTAACTTGTATTTCCTATAATCTCATCACAAGTTATTTATCTTACTTTCTCTTTCTAGAAACTCTGTCCAGTTTTTTTACTCTCACTCTAACTACCTCATTGATAATCCGCGGTGGTGCAGCGGTAGTGTTGTTGCCTCACAGCAAGAGGTTCTCCCGTTTGATTCTCAGCTAGTGTGTGGGGATTGCCTTCTGTGTGGAGTCTGCATGTCCTCCCCGCGGGTCGAGTGGTGTTCCAAAAGACATGCGTGACTGGGCGTGCCTTCATTGAAGGTTGGGTGTTGAGCTGGCAACTCGGCACCGTGAAAATCTACTGCCAATCATTAGCGGACCAGAGTTCCGTTGTGGCGACCCCTAACTTGGAAAAGCCAAAAGACAACAACAACTCTAATTACCTCATTGCTCCCAAACTACTCACCAACACCTTGTATAGTGCTTTGCTTATTAGTATCTGTTGATATAGTCACATCTACCTTCATTCATGATTGGATAATGTTTTACAGATGAAACGACCGTTTATTCCTACTATTGTATGTACTAGTTATGCTCATTTATATATGTTTCTTATGTATAACTTTGTATATATATTATGTATAATTTCCTTTCTTCTGTTTATGCTATTGCTGATTATGTTTACAACTCACTTTTGTAAATTGTATCTTTTGCCCCCCCCCCCCCACACAGGCCTCCACTGAAAATGTGCCTGTACTCAGTCGGAGTATCCCGGTAAGCAAACATCAAAGAAATGAATAATAAATAAATAAGACAATCATTTTGGACTAAATACAAATAGCATGACAGCATGTTTAAAAATAGAGAGCACTTTCACACCGGGCAGAATAAATCACAGAATAGTTTTTTACGGGACTTACCAAAAAAAAAATGGGCTGAGTCATCAAAGATGTCCTAACTTGTTAAAGAGAATTCATCTTGCTGCTTTGGTATACAGACTTTATAGTTCAAATGATGATGCAGTGGTGCAGTGGTAGCATTGTTGCCTTACAGCAAGAGGTTCTCCAGTTCAATTCTCAGCTGGAGTGCCTTCTGTGTGAAGTTTACATGTCCTCCCTGCATTCCAGTGGGTTTTCTCCAGGTACTCTGGTTTCCTCCCACATTAGGAAGACATGCGTATGGAGTGTTTCTCCCCATGGCTTCATTTGAAGTTGGACTTTCACAGTAAACAAATGTTAAATTAAATAAAAAAATGAAATGAATTAGGATTTATTGGAGATTTGCATTGCCTGAGAATTTCAAGTTTATAGCTGTCTAATTAAGAAGTTTATTGACTGCTTAGATAATTGATTCATTTGCTAATGTTGTAACCCTTTAACCTGATTATAGCCTTATTTCTGTAGAAGGGTATATATAACACTTATTTTGGTGATTTTACTGTGTGGTCACATTACTCTAATGATCTCAGTAACATTACGTGCAGTTTTGTTAAATACATGTTTTTGAATTATTTGTTATTCAAATGCAACTGGCATCACTTAATTTATGCTAACATTTTTATGTTTCAGTAGAAAGACACATTTTTAAACAAGGTAAATCATAATAAAGCATATCTTTAATAAAGAAAAAACAGATTCATAGGGCCGTTGCTTAGTACCAGGCAAGCAGTTTGAACAGCTATATATAGCCTAATCATGCACCCAAGGAAGTATCACCTTAAGTGTACCTCCCTTCCTTGATAAAGGTCATACGTCCAAGCCCTGGGATAAATTTATGTGAACCCATCCAGTCATCAAGACTAAATTTGAAGGAGGCTAAGGTGTTGTACCATGTAAGATACAAGGAAAATGTGTTCTACTGGTACAGAATTATTTGAGTTTTGAAGTTATCCCTCCATGAATTACTGTTTATACTATACACTATGAACTGAAAGTTTTGGAGTGAGGTTTCCAAACATTACCAGTGTTTATGAAGAGAAAAAGAGCAAGTAAAACAGTATCGTTCATAACCTGAAATGCATGACAGAGATATCCATATATCTATCCAGATAGCTAAGGAATTAGGAAATGTTAGGAAATGTTGAGGTCTTTCCAACTGAGATATGTTTAATAAAATAATACCAGTAGGAGCATTATGTGCAATTATTAGCCTAGTCAGTTAGGAATGTAGGGGGTCTAAGATGTCATTGCATCTTAAGGACATACCTTTGACAACTGAATAATGAAAAAAGATGTCTTCACTGCAACTGACACTTCATGTTCAAAGGACAGTTTATTGTCAACAAAAGTACTTCAATCTCTTAAAACTATATCAACCATAAGTAGGGCTCCAATAAATGGGATAATCACTGGGACAGATATGTTTCTTAAGTGTCACAACACTACATTTTTTTGCATTAGGTCTATGCCCATGGTCAGAATATTAGGTTCTGACCCTAACTATCCCTACGTGGAGAATACAAGAGTCTGCGAGAAAGCTGATTATTTCACAAAGTTTGCAGTATTCTTGCTAACTTGGTCAACCATAAACCTTGAACAGCTATTTTTACATCAGATAAGTAGACAGCAAGCACATAGCACAGAACTCTGAGGGACTACACTAAAAACAAATCTGTCTCATGGGATGCTACCAGCAACTTTTACACTGTATGTGATCAGTGAAACAATTTCCAATCCATCAAACAATATTTGGGTTGATATTTAATCATGTACGTTTATCAATGATGCCTGAAAAGGGGATCATACTAAATGCTTTAAGAGGGGGGAGGTAAGTTGCATGGCAAGAATAACCCCTGTCAAAAGCATAAGTCAAACCATCTAACTTAACCAGATTAAGCAAAACCTACCCTTCACAAATCTAACTGACTAGGATTGACTATTTATAGATTATCAAGTTCACCGTTAATGGGACTGAGTAAGGTTCATTCCCTCTTATTATAGGAAGGTAGTTCCAAAGAAATGAAATTAAACGAATGCATGAATAAGTTAAGCATGTGAGGCATCAAATACTAGATTTAAGTATGAGAAACCAAAAATAACAGATTTCTATTTATACAGATGTATAAGCAAAGTTAGAACAATGATGTAGAGAAAAGACAAACAAATTCTTCTCTTTACAATGCAAGTGAAGATTTACATCATCCACTTAAGTCTCTAGTTAAATCACACATTTATACAGCTCATGAGTAACTACCTGTCTGAAAAAAAAAAACTTGTTTTAGTGAAAAAGGACAGAAGGTCTTTCAAATTGTTTATTGTGAAAAATGTTTTTTTGTTCTTTTGGACCATTTTTTTTTAAAGAAGGCAGTGCATTGCATTGCCACTTCAGATCATGTGGGTGTACGTCTCTGTTTTCAGCTGCAGTGCCCTCTGTATAGATTCTTCCCCTCTTCTTTGAGTTTATACAGATTTTCGTCCTACACTTTGATTTCTTCCTACAAAATATACTGCGTCCCGAACTGAATTAAGCAGGAGATAAGAGAATAGATGAATCCCTGATAATTTTCAGTGTGATTTCCTTGGTGAACTTATGCCAAGCAGGAATGTGGCAGTGATTTATTTTGTATTTCATTAATTTATGACATTCTTCTGTTAATAGTGCATTTAAAAACCTTACTGTTAAAGGTGACATTTTTGCAGCGTTGTCAGAAATTGCAAGGGCATAAAAATGGTTATCCCTAATTTTGCATATTTACAAAAACATATCCCATCCCTTCAAACCCTTCTCCAACCCTATCACCCCACTAGGCTCCTAAGATCAAGCAACAAAAATCAACCCAATGTTATCAAACCCAAAAACTCAGCAGGAGAAGCTCTATTTTCCTGTGCCATATCAAAACTTTGGAACAATCTCCCCCCCCCCCCCCCTTAACTACTCTTCCTTCCTGCAGCCTTTTCAAGACTGCACTCAAATCCCACTTAAATTTGCACTGGCTCTACCCTTGTTCTAATCCAGACTAATACCCCACCCCTCTTTCCCTCCCCCACTCAGACTGGCTCTGCCTTTGCTCTAATCCAGGCTAATACCCCCCTCCACCTCTCTTTCTCTCCTCCAATCAGACTGGCTCTGCCCTTGCTCTAATCCAGACTAATACCCCACCTCTCTTTCCCTCCTGCACTCAGACTCTTAACCAAGCTATTCTTCTACTACTGCCAACCTCAGTCTGAATAAGCTAGTTGACCTTGCCTAGTTCTAAAATTTGTCTGACCACTTTCTTGCAACTTTTATTACAAACAACAATAAGCTACCTTAACTTGCAACCATTTACTGTTTATACTGTTGATAATATCTAGTTATTGTATTAATGCCAACAGCCAGTCATATTGTTTGTCATTGCTTCAACTTTGTACCACTTCTTTTCAAGTACATATTGTAGAGCTTTTCTCCCCAGGCATCCCCTGAAAAAGGACCTGCGTCCAGTTGGAATTTCCTGGTAAACATATGTAAATAAATAAAATAAATAAAATAAATATTATTTGTGTCAAATGTAGAAATAAGCAGTATAGAAATAAGAATGCAAAATATAACAGTTAACATGAATAAATGGTTTGATTCCTATGCATCATGCAGGTTAAATAGTAGGCTTGCAATAAAACAATGATAGTATATAGTTGTCTTCTGAAGTAAAGTGATGCAGTCACAATGCGATATGCTTCCAAGTCTTGCCTCCTCAGACAGTGACCTTATTATGAGCCAGTGGTTCACATTTCCCATTTAATCTTTTGAGCTATGTTTTCAGAATTTTCTGCTGCTGCTACATTCACCCTCAGAAAATGTGTCTATGAGGACCAGCCAAATAAACAGCAACTGGAAAAATATGACCCTCATAATGGTTCTTGCTGAGGGCAAAATAACCTTTCTCAGAATATGAATACCAGGTCTCACCTCAGGAAACTGACATTAAGGTCATGTTTACTAATGGCCACCTGGTGGATGGTGACCTAATAGTATGGATAGGCTCAGTCTTGAAAAGTTTTCTGTGAAGCACAGAAAGTGATCAATCCTATAAGGGAAAAGAGGGTGGGCATCACTTGTGAGCTTGCCAAGAGGCAAGCTGGCATGGGATAAATTATGAAACAGTACTTAATTTGAATGGAAACCTGCCTTTTGGGTTATGAAACCTGACTTCTCTGCCAGGAAAGAATCCAGACCTTGTGTGTAAGGTTGAAAATAACCACCTAGATATAATTTATACTTGGTCTTACTTTTTCACTAAGTACTGGTTTAGCATTAGTCTTCTCAAGTGGAGGTTGTTTCTGTCCTTTTCTGGTGATTCCCTTCTTGAGTGGTGTTAAAAGGATACCACTATATTCACATCCCCTGGCTGTGTACTGCACAGATGAAGTTTGTGACATTAGATGAGTCAGTTGTTTCATTATAACTAGAAGCTGCAGAAAGGAAAATTCTGTTTGTGCATTTCCACTTGGTTAAGAAGCCTACTTGGAGACCACAGAAGTGGTACTTGATGAGGTACGTCTTACAACCCCCCCACCATAGTTCTTCTCACAGGATTCAGCACTCACTTGAAAAGTGAAGACACCTAGGGGGAGCATGAAAAGTAGGAGCAGTTTGAATGATATGGACATAAATTATGATTTTTTATTGGACTCTGCAGTAGTGAAAGGTTGCTCACCATGACACCATGCCTAAAGACGTGGTAGTTCATAACTGTATGAGCATCTTGAGCCAAGTGCAAGCTCTTGACCTTGTAGCAGTGTCAAAAGATCTGATGTGCTGGACACATAGTAACTGGAAGTGCTGAACTGCCCAGTGATTACCAGCTGGTAATGTACGGAGTCAGATGGCTTTGCTTGTATCTAGACAGATCTTGAAAACCAAAAAATAAAATGAGAGTTTCTAACAGATGTTTCTAAATGGGACGAGTTCCACTCCTAACTAAGAGGACATTCTGTTCTGTTTATGGAGAGATCACATTCCTCCGCTAACCTTGGAAAGTCTGTGCAATATTGGTCAAAAGGGGACTGTCTTACAACTGATTTTTTTCCCATGGGTTGCAATGAAGATTCCATCCTTGTCAATAGGTCTTTATCCTTACATGGATATTAGAGTATTAATCTGTTTTTACCAATATAGTATTCATGCAGTTTGTGTAGCAACAGAAAGCACATAGCTGTGTACCACAGAAAATTTTGTATGACATGATAGACTGATATGGCTAATATGGCTTCTGTTGCCTGCCATTCATTTCTTGCATGTTTCTTGTTAAGTGGAATGCATTAATGTTGGACATAGGACTCCACCAACAGGATGACTTGTATCTCTTCTTTTCTGACATTAATGACTAAGGTATTAAGGTGAAGATAAAGGTTTGGAAGTATCCATCCGCAAGACTTGAGAGCTGCATATTTTTTGTTTGCAGGTATTATGCTCCTCTTGGCCTTAAATACATTTACTTTTTGGTTTGTAAGGAGCACTGAACTGCAGAATGCGGAGAAGTTGGGATAAGCTCTGAGAAACTGCAGTTCACTGCCAGAAAATACTGAAATGCTGTCTGCAAAGACAGGGTACAGCAGCTACCCCAAGATGAAAGAGTTTAAGTATCCTGAGGCCTTTTTCAATACTGAAGCCGTAGTGGTAACAGGTGGTACATCATTTGATTTCCCCTTCCTTAGGTCTTCTGATGAGCTTTGATTACTGAATGAAAGAGTAAAATTGCAGCAACAAGCAGCAGAAATAAGGTTCCTTTACAACAGTGCTGGATTCATGCTAATACCCTCAACCTTTTATCACAAGAGTTGTAGACCAAGCCAAAAGTAATGGGAGAACAAAGGATCAAACTAAGGAGCAGAATCTAGATATTGCTTTTATAAGCTTAGGACTTGGCTGAAATAACAGTTTTTGCATGTGCTTGCATTTTCTGAAGGATATGAAGTCTAACACTCAAATGTGCATCATTGTTACTATTATTATTATTATTTAGTGAATGTATTCCTCAGTGATTTGCAGAACAGTAAAAATCTTATGAGGAAAAGGCCAAAAATAGGAGGGCAAAATCTGAACATTCTATGAAATTTTGGGCAGTTGAGAGATATGCTTAGGCTTAATGACAGAAAGAAGGGCAACCCAGCTCTGGAAGGGGTCAGAGTAGAGCCATTGTTACTTTTCCATGGAAGAGTCAGTTGTGATGCTTTGGGCAACAAATGATGATGCCCTTTGGCATCTTCCATGGGAGATGTGCTGAGCACAGCCCTTAGGGAAAAGGCGCTAAGCCAGGACCAAGAAGCACTAAAGAAATTATTTAATGTCTTACCTTGAAATATCTAGGAATCCTGTAGGCTGAGGTGTGGCTGGCAGAAGCATAGCTAGGGTGGGGTGAAGGGGGAATCTGTCCTAAGCCTTTCAAAGTGTTAAAGGGTGCGATTGGGATGCAATGGCAGCTTTTGGATGCCAGTATTCCATTTGTGTTGTAGCACTTTAACACTCTGAGAGTGTCAGGCATAAACTGTTGCAGCTGCTTGCTACAAATGTTTAAAAATAAAGAAGAACTTTATTTATCTGTCTGTCTATCTATCTGTCTAATCTATCTATCTATCTATCTATCTATCTATCTATCTATCTATCTATCTATCTATCTATCTATCTAATCTATCTTTTGCTGTTCAAGTCGGAAGAGTTTTCTTTAATCCTCACCTTAGCGTTGATGTGGGTGCCAAAATGAGGGCCAGCCCTGAGTGCCAGAATTGCTAACTGTATCTGCACAAACTGGTGTTATTTAGGGATGAGTAAGTAAGGCCTGTCATCCTTATCTTGCTATTACTGCAATCATTACCAAAACAAACCATTCAATAAATGAATGGTCGTGCTAAATAATTGGTTTTAATTGTAATATAGAGAGAATGTGATCTGATGTTCATTAAACTTTTCCCTGAAAGTGTATGTGACTATCTTTAATTTTTCTAAGTATAAAGTTGCCAGTCTTGCTCTGAATTAGTTTTAGAGCTCTGGCTAGCATTATTCCACTCCCATTTGAAAATTATATTTTTATTACATAATAAATATATGTGATCTAGTTAAAAAGTAATGTCTAGTTGAGGGAGACAAATCATTGATTATAACATAAACAACCTTTTTGATGGGGCATACCCATCATTTTAGGATTGCTGTACCCTTATTTTTAGATCGCAAACCATTTGTCTGCTATGCCCATGGACTTTATCCCTTCAGCTTGCCAGACCTATATTACATGAATTACAAACAAAAATGTCAGGCAAGACAGGCCACGGCCAGCATATCTCAGTCATCAAGGCTTTCTGTAGCAGTTTTTTTGTATATCTAATGAATTTGAATGAAGCAGAGCCCTTGAGGTAAATTATCACTGCATCTTTAATAGGCATCTGTACTTAAAGAAATGATCAAAACATGTCCAAAATAAATAAAAAACATATTACAAACAGCATAGTAAGGACCAATACTAAAGTAGTATAATAAAATTGCTAAAAGTCACATAGTTTTAATTACTATCAAATGAAAAAAGTGTAACAGAATGAAAAGTGCTGAGTATGAATGGAAATCATGATTGATCTGATAAGGGATTAGATTATTTAAAAAGGATGAACAAGAGTAAACATACAAATGTAACTCCAGACTGTAGCACTAATCATAAGAGTTTAATGAGCTAAAAATCCAATTATTCAAATAGACAGGCATCCAGTTTTGAAAGCACTAATTCCGTGACTCATTGAAGTTGTCAGTGTAGAAAGTCATTGAGTTCATGACAGTGCATTTATCAAAGCTGATAGGCGTCTTGCATATCCTGCTGTTTTCTCACTAACCTTTCTGCATTAGTTTTATCATTCTTTCTATCTATGACTTACATTCCACCTTGTTTTGAATTAATTATTTGCCTATGGTACTTGCACCTTTTAATTTCCTTTTATTATTTTTTTTAGCAGAATGGAAGAAAAACTAGTAAGGTAACTTAGAAAATGTAGCACTTAGCATAAGTAATAAACAATATGATTCTGTATTTGCATGTGCTGGCTTCACAAAGGAGTGACTGACTGTTTCTCTTGAATAATAAAATATCCAAAACAGTAATTAAAAACAATAGTAATTTGTTAATGTAAGGTAAGAAAATGTGGCATTGAATGCAATACATCTGAAACCTAAAGGTTAAGTATTTGCGTGCCTAAAATTTTATTTTGGAATGTGTAGCAATGAAACTGTTATTTCCTGCAGGCTTCACAACATAAAAATATTGACACATCAAAATACTGACAAAAACACCATAATGCACCAAAAAATAAATAACAAAAACAAACACGTGTGATGACTTTACACTAAAAATACAATAAAGTAAAAGAACCAAAAGCCTTACAATGTAGCAATGCCATAAGACATGGTTTGTCTGAAGAGTGGTAGTGTTATTGCAAGTTTTTTTTTCCAAGATAAGATGCAGGGTTAGGGTTAGGGGTAGGGACAGAGTAAACATTAGGGGCAGGGACAGAGGCAGGGGCAATGACAGGGTTAGGGTTAGGGGCAGGGACAGGGTTAGAGTAAGGAGCAGGAACAGGGTTATGGTTAGGGCCAGAGATAAGATTGCATTTAGGGGCAGGAACAGAGGCAGGGACAATTACAGGGTTAGGGGCAGGGACAGGGTTATTGGAAGGGGCAGAGTTACGGTTAGGGACAGGGTTAGGGGAAGGAACAAAGACAGAGTTAGGGTTAGGGACAGGGGCAGGGAGAGGGTTATGGTTAGGGGCAGGGACAGAGTTAAGTCTAGGGTTAGGGGCTGAGATATGGCTGGAGTTAGGGCCAGGAACAGGGTTGGAGTTAGGAACAGATACAGGGCTGCAGTTAGGGTTAGGGTTAGCACACATTACTAAGGTGGTGTATAGGATGGATTGCAATTGTCTACAGCTGTAAGTCAGGAAAACAGACATTGCTCAAACATGGGGTAAAGGCAAATTTCCCAACCCCTGTATCTGTGCAATCGTTCACACTTTGTGATCATCTGCCTAGTCAAACATATACAGTTGAGTAGATACCTGCAAACCTCCCCCATACTCTATCAGCACTAACATTCATATTTAAATGCTGTCTATCTATCTATCTATCTATCTGTCTGTCTGTCTGTCTATCTATCTATCTATCTATCTATCTATCTGTCTGTCTGTCTGTCTGTCTGTCTGTCTATCTATCTGTCTGTATGTCTGTCTGTCTATCTATCTATCTATCTATCTATCTATCTATCTATCTATCTATCTATCTATCTATCTATCTGTCTGTCTGTCTGTCTATCTATCTATCTATCTATCTATCTATCTATCTATCTATCTATCTATCTATCTATCTATCTACCTCAGTGGCTATCAAGTTTTCAGACTTTTGACAATTGTGTAAGACTATTTGTCAAGGATTGATATCCTCACCTTAAAACAGGTTCTGCAAAACCCAAGATTTGAACTCCTGGATGTCCAAGTCACCATGAGCAAGATTATTTACCCTTTCATAGCTAGCAATAGCATACCATCAATATCACTTTGAAACATGAGCGCTATCTAAGTATTTTAGCTGAAACTCTGACCATAAATCAATGATCTTTTCCTTTACAACTGATGGTACGTCTCTTGTAAATACATCTGGGGTTAGTAACTTCCCAAAAACAAAGTTTCTTACATTACCTGGCCTACACAAATCCCACTACAATCCTCCCCTTTGATGGATCTCACCACCATAGCCACTGCCTGTGTCTCTGACTTCTACTCCCACTTAAACAGTTATATTGGTAAGGCAGTCCCTATTCCCACATTATACAAGACAAATTCAAAAACACATTTCTGTGGTGGGATACCCATATGAATAAATTGTATAACGATATAAATAAATTGCATAATGCTTATTAGAAGTCTCATTCTACTTACCTTAAACGCACACTTTAACATCTGTAAAAAGCTTAATAAATCCATTAGGAAATTCAAAACTGAATATGAACTTAAACTATCCACTGAAACCAAAAAGAAAAAAAAAAAAACTACAATTTTTTAACTACAAAATAGTCCATAAAAATACTGCCTGGTCAG
>NC_056735.1:80437171-80527171 GCF_019279795.1 Protopterus annectens
AAATAAATAAAATAAAGTAACAGCCATGGGAAAGAGATGAGAATAACTACATCTAGGAAAATTATTGAAATAAGCATTTTTGAAGTTGAGCATTTTTTATGTAGATAAAATGAAATAATAAATAAGTGCTTGTGCCTTTCCATGTGTCTGTGCTCTCTCACACACACACACACACACACACACACACACACACACACACACACACACACACACACACACACACACACACACAGTGGTTTCACCTTGACAATAATAACAGCCATTAGTCAAGTTTGATAACGCATGGCATCACACATCCACATTAAAATGGAAAAAAAATGATTTAGTTACTTATTTAATATTTGTTTACCAGGAAAATCACACTTGGAGCAAGCCAAATTTCATCAGAGGCCCAGGTAGAGACACTCCAGGCACATACCTTTGTAATGTGAAAGGAAACTGGAGCACCCAGAGGAAACCCAGATGAAGGCTGGGAGGACATGCAGACTCCACCCAGAAGGCACCCCAGGCAAGAATTGAACTGGAGTACCTCTTGATGTGAGGTGACAACTCAAACTGCTGCACCACTGTGCCACCCATATTTAGTAAAGAGATAATGGGAAACAAGTGTGTATATTTCTACATTTGTAAAAAGCTTTTAACACAGTCTATTACAGTGAACTATTATTTCAAATGTCCACATTAGGTCTATTATAGCCATCGTTACTATGGTTTAAAAGCTACCTTACCAGTAAATGCCAGGCAGTAAAATGGCAATCCAGAGTCTCTTCATGCCTCCTAGTTACTAAGGGTATACTTCAGGGCTCTATCCTCAGCTCTCTCCTCTTTAATATTCAAACCCACACTCATATGTACTTCAGACAACATCTCACATCTCCAAAAATTACTTAGGAAGCCTTATCATCTTCCAAAACATAGCTTTGTAACTCACAACGAATGCTTAATCCACTCCCAAAAAAAGAAAAATTAAACTATTTATTTTTTCCCTAAATCCTCTTGTAATGAAAAAAAAAACTAATATTAGAATTCTCTGATGTTTTTTTCCCAAACCAACTTACTAAGAATGATAGTTGATGATAATGTTAAATTTAACCTACACATACAAAATTGTATGAAAAATCATCAAAAACTAAGGACAATGTGTAAAAAGGCAAACATTTTGTTACCAATGTTAGTAAAACTACACCGGCTGCTACTTCCCCTTTCCTCTCCTTCCCTCACCACTATATTGTTTTTCCTTCCTTTCTACCCTCCAGATAGCACAAAAAAACAAAATTTGAACAATGCTATAATAACTTTGCTAAATTTGCATCCAATACCCCCTTCACAACACACCACTGCTTAGCCTTAAAAACCCTACATTGGTTAGATCTGCCCTACCCCTACCATACAGCATCTTATCACCTACAAAATGGGTCTATGTTATGTGATCGAATGTTTAGTTAGTCGACTAAACGTCGATCACTAAATGTCGAACACCCAAAACTGCGAATGGCAGTTTCTACCCAGGGAAACAAGCCATTTGGCCATTATGCGGATTTTGCCCTTTTTTTAATGTGGAGAGATCTCGGAGTTGGTATATTTAGTTAGGGGGTGTGGAGAGCAAAGCACCCCACTTCATTTGTGTTTATTTTATTTATTTATTTTTTTTGGGTAGGACAACGGCATTGTTTCACTGAGTGGAAACTGCCATTCGCAGTTTTGGGTCTTTGACATTTGGTGATCGACGTTTAGTTATTTGATTAACTAACTTAATATAGGCCCTACAAAATATCCAGCACCCTTCTGCATGCCCTGCACTAAATACTATTCTGCATAGCTATGTCCCCACATGGACACTACAGTCTAATGACCAAAAACTACTCTTTGTCCACACACCACCCAGATCTGCTGGCCAGGCTCCATACTCATATTGTTTTGCCAACATTTCTCTTTCCAGAGCTCCAAAAACATTGAAAAACTTCCTAACCTAGACATGTCCCTACTCCTGTTTTACTCCAGGTTAAACATTACCCCTAATGATATATCTTTTGCCCTATTTCTCCTTACCTCCCCAGCCTCCCTCCCTTCCTACTTCTGTCAATCTTTCTTCCCTGCCTTTTATCCTAAACTTCTATTAGTCTCATTATCCTGACACTGTAACTAAACTTAGCCGTTTGACCATCCCTCACATCATATTCCACTCCTACACTTAATACTATCCTAGCCTCTAACTTCTCAATAATAAATCATTGTCATATATGATGTATTTTAATCCATGTTATTATATCACATCTAATTTGTTCTAAATGATTAAGCTGTATATGTTCCGTTACAATGTTTAAACTGTAAATTTTCTGTCTCATTTCAAAACGTTTAAAATAACTGATTTGTTTCCCTGTGAAGCTTTTCTCTCTGTGCCTCTGCTGAAAATAGGAAACTGCCCGGCTGGAATTTCCTGGTAAACAAAAGCCAGTAAATAGATAAATACATTTAGAATTGTTAACCAGAAATGTCCTGCTGGAGAGGTCTATTTTCAGTGAAAATTAGCAATGGTGTTATACACTGAGGCTGTAAATAACATGGAAACAGAACATGGCAGCAATTTATAAATGCAAGTAGAAGCCTGGCTGTTACAACTAACAGGGTTAACAGGGTTAAACTGCTTCCTGCAATGTGGTTACAGGATATGAGATTTGAAGTGACTGTTCTGGATTCACCATTGTCTAGATGTTAACTGGCCATGTTACATTTTTCAAGCCTTATTTAGAAATTGTAGGATAAATTAGTTTGATTAGAGACTGAGCAAAATCAAGCAAACATACAATGAAACAAAATTAAAAAGAAAATCCATATAGTTAAAAATGATGAACCTTAAAATAATCATTTAATAAATGTGTGATATACTCTCAACAGGGATACATTAGTAGAGGTAAGAAGAAATGTATATAATACAAAATTAGAAAAAAAAAAAACAGCAATGTTGACTGACTTCAGGGGATGGTTCAATGCTGTTGTGGTCAGTTGAACAACAGGTAGTACAACCACCTTTGGTACAGAAGGGTGGGGGTTCTATTCCCATTCCTAAAAGATAGATTAATGACAGTGTAGTGTGTCATCTTTTTGAAGAGACGTTTAACCGAAGTCCCATCTGCTTGGGTAGGTGGTAGCTCAGGTAGATGTAAACAAGCCCATGGTACCTATTGAAAACAGTAGAGGAAGTTCCCCCATGCCATGACCAGAATGTTCCATACTAGTGTGAATACCACCTTGGGCCTCCCCTGAAAAAAGGCTACTACGCTGAGGTGGTCTGCATAGGACTTGTTTTCCACACCATGTATTCTTCTTCTGAGAAATGTCTGAGGATTCTCCAGTTGCTGTATATGCCTGGACAGGTACATACTGAAGGGGGCACTGTACTCAATGAATAGTACTACGATTGTAGAGTACAACAGAACAAGCATATGTTTCGATCTAGATAACACATCCTTACTTATAAGTTGTGCAACATACAATGATTTGCTCACTGCAGTAGCACACAATGGTCAAATGCCAAATCACTGTTTATATGTGTTCTCAAGTCCCTGACTACCGAGTTGACTCATAAGGGTGTATTCTCTATTTAATAATTTGTTGGGATGTACATCTTTCTGAAAGATACTATGATGTAACTTGTAGTTAGCATACATGAAGACAAAATAACATAAAAATACCCCTTAATACTTTAGTGGACGATTGTTGCACCATGATGAAATCTCAACTGGTAGAATGAATGAATAATAAACAGAATCATAGTGACTGGCCAAATGGTTCATAACCAACAAAGGATAAATAGGTAAGTAAATAAATAAATAAATACATAAATACAGTGGATATAAAAAGTATACACACCATTGTTAAAATGCCAGGTTTCTGTAATATAAAAAAATGAGACCACAATAAATAATTTCAAAACTTTTCCCACCTTTAATGTGACCTATAGCAAAGATAAGTGGCCCAAGGACAAAATTTTGGGGTGCACTACTAGTCACTGGTCATTTGGTGGAGGTAGATCCACCACCCTAACATCCTGAGTTCCGTTTATGAACCAATGAGTTACATAAGGATTTACATTTAGCTGGATGAGTTTCTCAATTATACCCGAGTGGGGATAGTATTGAACACATATACAAGGTCTAGATATGTGGGACCTGAGTGGGGAATGGTATTAAACATCTATACAAGGTCTAGATATATAGCGCCTGAGTGGGGAATGGTATTGAATACCTTTACAAGGTCTAGATATGTGGTGCCTGTGTGGGGAATGGTATTGAACACCTTTACAAGGTCTAGATATGTGGGACCTGAGTGGGGAATGGTATTGGACACCTTTACAAGGTCTAGATATGTGGGACCTGAGTGGGGAATGGTATTGGACACCTTTACAAGGTCTAGATATGTGGTGTCTGAGTGAGGAATGGTATTGAACACCTTTACAAGGTCTTGATATGTGGTTCCTGAGTGGGGAATGGTATTGAACACCTTTACAAGGTCTAGATATGTGGGACCTGAGTGGGGAATGGTATTGAACACCTATACAAGGTCTAGATATGTGGAACCTGAGTGGGGAATGGTATTGGACACCTTTACAAGGTCTTGATATGTGGTTCCTGAGTGGGGAATGGTATTGAACACATTTACATGGTCAAGATGTGTGGTCTGTACAGATTTGCCTTCATCCATTGATTCAGTAACCTTTTTCTAAGTAGTCAACTAGACTGAGTTGTCATTATCTGTCCTCAGCAAAACTGCCTATGTCCTTATTATCAGTTCAGTAATGGCCTTTTCTATATACTTACAGATGAGGCTTGTCAGAGTTATAGGTCTATAGTTGCCCAGGTCAGTTGACACACAACTTTGTGCAGGGTAATGAATGTTGCAGTCTGCCACAGTCTACTATTGCAGTCTACCACTTGTCCTTTAATAATTTTCATTGGAGGTGGATAATGAAGATCCTTTGTAGGTGGTTTGACAGATTCTGTTTCAGGCTGACCCGAAGGACCCTGGCATGTTATCAGGCCCCATAAAAGTAGTGTTCTTGGCCTTGAAGAGTGCTTAGGGGATTTGTTCCTGGGAAATGTGTGTGTGTGTGTGTGGGGGGGTGGTGGCTGCTGGTATTTGATCTGGGAATGTGGGGGTGAACTTTGAGATACATTTACCTGCTAGTATATTGGATATGTACTTTTGATTAGAGTATTGACATAATTTACTATTAACTTTGTGCAGTCCTAAACACTATTTCTGAGGTTTCTAACATAGTTAAAAAGCTTTCTGACTATGTTTTGTCTGGCTGGCTATATCTTGCTTTGGTTGATTTGATCAGGGACTTTAGTTCCCTCTTAAGTTTGGTAAGAGTTGTTTGGCATTTGGAGGGTTACACTTATTTTTATAATGCAATGAGCATTTTCCTATTAATATAGAGCATGATTATATTTGAGTTCCACCATAGGGGGTTATTTTTAAATTTGGCATGTAATTATTTCATAGGGGTCAACTGCTTCTATGCAGTTTATTTACATGTGCTTAAACTTTGGGGTGAAGGATTTCGCATTCATAGAAGGGACATCATGGTGGAAGGGAATGTTGAGTTTAGCCAGATCATCACTCAAGTTTAGTAGATTAGCTTTGACATACTCTCTGAATACTGAGTTATTGGAGGGTGCCTCCAGCTTCAGTCTTATGGTGAATATAACTTATTTATGGTCCAATTTGACTAAGGCGAATGTTACTGGTAGGGAACAGAATCTTACCACACTGGTGAGAAACAAGTCCAGGATTTTGTCTCTTCTATTAGTGGTGAGGATTAGCTATTCCAGTGAGTTTATATCTATGAATTTCAGAAATCTCTGGGCATGCATGTTTGGGGATGTCTAAGTTTTCCAGTCATACCTCTCAATTGTACAGATTTTCGCAGAATGTCTAGATTTTTGCCTCATATCTTTGGTCCGGTTTTCATAAAATTGTGGTTTTCTGGCAAATCATTGGCAAGTCATTAAAGATGGTGCAGTAGTGCAGTAGTAGCATTGCCACCTCACAGTAAGAGGTTCTCCGGTTCAATTCTCCACTGGAGTGCCTTCTGTGTGGAGTCTGCATGTCCTTCCTAAATTTGTGTGGGTTTTGTCCGGGTACTCCGGTTTCCTCACACATTACAAAAACATGCATCTGGAGCATTTCTCCCTGGGCCTATACTGAAAATTGGCTTTGTTCCAAGTTGGACTTTCCTGGTACACAAATGTTAAATAAATAATGACAGACATTTGATTTTCATATTTCATACTCTTCAGAAAATTAATGCTAACACAAAACCTGTTATTCTATCCACTTTCTAAGTTTGTCAGAGTGGTGTTTAAAAATTGTCTTATTGTTGGGCCTTTGTCCCCCCAGTATTTATAGCTTTGTCCAGATTTCCTGGTCTAAGAGATGGAAAGGTATGTTTCCAGTTGATGGAGGGGTAGTTGAAGTCCCCTCTGAGAATGGTGTTTTGCTGAATACTTGAAGCTTTTGAAACTAGAGAGGGGGGCCCTATAGTTAGCGATGATGTAAATGGGGTTCGGCTAATGCTAAACTGAACACGGAGGAGTTCGACGTCATTATTCTACCTAACAAATCTGAAGATGAAATGGTGTTTAATGAATATAAAGACCCCAACCAACTTGATAGTGCCTTTATCTAGTGTTGTGCATCTGAATACATGGTAGGCACTGAAAATTTGCAGAGATGGAGTGCTTTCGATATTCTTGAACCAGGTCTCTGTGACGATGCATATATCAGTGCATTCCAGGGTCAGCAGTGCCTGCAGAGAGTTTATTTTTATATAAGAGTCCTAGCACTGAGCAGCAATACCTTTATGATATCTGAATTTTGTTTTGTTATGCTGGAAGCTTTAGAAGACTGTCTCTATGCCTAAAAAGGGATTATGCGGTAGATATGTTTTGCCAATATGCAGATGCCTCAGCGGGAGAGGTGTAGACCATCCCTGGCAAAGTAGATTGGCCTATCTACCATGTCATTCCAGGCAGATATCTCCTTTGAATGAATCCAGAAGCTAAGCCAGTTCTTGAAGTCAATCGTCTTTTGTTCATATTGTGGTGCCATTCTAAATGAAGGTAAAATACTGCTCAAGACTAGGTTCATACCTACCACAAACACGTATTCTGAGAACCTGATCATGTCTCTCTTCATATAGTCCAAGAAAGTATATCTCAGATCAATTAGTCCAATGTCTACTATAATGGAATAATACATGCACGTATGGTGCAAGGACCTGAGTGTGTGCATTATGTCATAAATCCTAGCCCCTGATGGGCAACCGACTGTGAACCTATCCTTGGATTTAAGAGTCACAGCATATGCAAATCTACGTGATTGATCTGTAATGTGTGCGGTAGGTAAAGTTTGGTAGTGTGTGCTTCTGATGGCTTGTAACATGTAGCTTCCATAAGGGACAACCTTGCCTCCAATAACATTGTACAACTTTATCTCTTACACATGATATCAGATTGCTTATGGATTAGTTACTTTACCAGTAAACATGAAGCAATTGCTACATTGTCTCATGATGACCATTTCCACAAAGCTGGCTTCAGAGATAATAGGAAAGTGCAAATCCATGGTTGCAAATGTTTATCGTGTGGTCTTCAAAGGGAGTAGTACCTAAGGGGTATTTCACTAATTTGCACAGGTGCTACATAGGTAAAAACTATATTCTAGGTCTAAACTCATTAACTGATATAGAGAGAGGGTCCCATGGTTAGCTATGATGTGATATATATGTAAAAACTATATTCTAGGTCTAAACTCAATAACCGATATAGAGAGAGGGTCCCATGGCAGAAATTTATAAATGCAAGTAGAAGCCTGGCTGTTACAGCTAACAGGGTTAACAGGGTTAAACTGCTTCCTGCAATGTGGTTACAGGATATGAGATTTGAAGTGAGTGTTCTGGATTCACCATTGTCTAGATGTTAACTTGCCATGTTACATTTTTCAAGCCTTATTTAGAAATTGCAGGATAAATTAGTTTGATCAGAGACTGAGCAAAATCAAGCAAACATACAATGAAACAAAATTAAAAAGAAAATCCATATAGTTAAAAATGATGAACCTTAAAATAATCATTTAATAAATGCGTGATATATTCTCAACAGGGATATATCAGTAGAGGTAAGAAGAAATGTATATAATACAAAATTAGAAAAAAAAAACCAGCAATGTTGACTGACTTCAGGGGATGGTTCAACGCTGTTGTGGTCAGTTGAACAACAGGTAGTACAACCACCTTTGGTACAGAAGGTTGGGGGTTCTATTCCCATTCCTAAAAGATAGATTAATGACAGTGTAGTGTGTCATCTTTTTGAAGAGACGTTTAACCGAAGTCCCATCTGCTTGGGTTGGTGGTAGCTCAGGTAGATGTAAACAAGCCCATGGTACCTATTGAAAACAGTAGAGGAAGTTCCCCCATACCATGATCAGAATGTTCCATACTAGTGTGAATACCACCTTGGGCCTCCCCTGAAAGAAAGCTACTACTCTGAGGTGGACTGCATAGGACTTGTTTTCCACACCATGTATTCTTCTTCTGAGAAATGTCTGAGGATTCTCCAGTTGCTGTATATGTCTGGACAGGTACATACTGAAGGGGGCACTGTACTCAATGATTAGTACTATGATTGTAGAGTACAACAGAACAAGCATATGTTTCGATCTAGATAACACATCCTTACTTATAAGTTGTGCAACATACAATTATTTGCTCACTGCAGTAGCACACAATGGTCAAATGCCAAATCACTGTTTATAGGTTCATAGGTTCATAGGTTCATACTAGGCTATCTGCCCGAGGGCATTTACAAGCCTAGCCCATAGTTTTGTGGCTTACGCCACCCCTTTAGTATGGGGAACTATACCCATTATTTTGCTGTGCCTCTGTTGAGCAGTGACACTGAGGTAATCCCTGGGGTATATCTGCAATCTCCCATCCATTGGTCAAGATTTCTCTTGAACAAGGCCAGCGAGGTGCTCTGCCTCACATATACCGGGATTTTATTCCACAGCATAGGGAGTCTTCTGACTACAGAGTTGACTCATAAGGGTGTATTCTCTATTTAATAATTTCTTGGGATGTACATCTTTTTGAAAGATACTATGATGTAACTTGTAGTTAGCATACATGAAGACAAAATAACATAAAAATACCGCTTAATACTTTAGTGGACGATTGTTGCACCATGATGAAATCTCAGCTGGTAGAATGAATGAATAATAAGCAGAATCATAGTGACTGGCTAAATGGTTTATAACCAACAAAGGATAAATAAGTAAATAAATAAATAAATACATACATAAATACAGTGGATATAAAAAGTATACACACCACTGTTAAAATGCCAGGTTTCTGTAATATAAAAAAATGAGACCACAATAAATAATTTCAAAACTTTTCCCACCTTTAATGTGACCTATGGCAAAGAGAAGTGGCCCAAGGACCAAATTTTGGGGTGCACTATTAGTCACTGGTCATTTGGTGGAGGTAGATCCACCACCCTAACGTCCTGAGTTCCGTTTATGAACCAATGAGTTACATAAGGATTTACATTTAGCTGGATGAGTTTCTCAATTATACCCGAGTGGGGATAGTATTGAACACATATACAAGGTCTAGATATGTGGGACCTGAGTGGGGAATGGTATTAAACATCTATACAAGGTCGAGATATATAGCACCTGAGTGGGGAATGGTATTGGACACCTTTACAAGGTCTAGATATGTGGGATCTGAGTGGGGAATGGTATTGAACACCTTTACAAGGTCTAGATATGTGGTGCCTGTGTGGGGAATGGTATTGGTCACCTTTACAAGGTCTAGATATGTGGTGTCTGAGTGGGGAATGGTATTGAACACCTTTACAAGGTCTAGATATGTGGTGCCTGTGTGGGGAATGGTATTGGTCACCTTTACAAGGTCTAGATATGTGGTGCCTGAGGAGGGAAAGGTACTGGACACATTTACAAGGTCTAGATATGTGGGATCTGAGTGGGGAATGGTATTGGACACCTTTACAAGGTCTAGATATATAGCGCCTGAGTGGGGAATGGTATTGAACACCTATACAAGGTCTAGATATGTGGAATCTGAGTGGGGTATGGTATTGAACACCTTTACAAGGTCTAGATATGTGGTGCCTGTGTGGGGAATGGTATTGGACACCTTTACAAGGTCTAGATATGTGGGATCTGAGTGGGGAATGGTATTGAACACCTTTACAAGGTCTAGATATGTGGTGCCTGTGTGGGGAATGGTATTGGTCACCTTTACAAGGTCTAGATATGTGGTGTCTGAGTGGGGAATGGTATTGAACACCTTTACAAGGTCTAGATATGTGGTGCCTGTGTGGGGAATGGTATTGGTCACCTTTACAAGGTCTAGATATGTGGTGCCTGAGGAGGGAAAGGTACTGGACACATTTACAAGGTCTAGATATGTGGGATCTGAGTGGGGAATGGTATTGGACACCTTTACAAGGTCTAGATATATAGCGCCTGAGTGGGGAATGGTATTGAACACCTATACAAGGTCTAGATATGTGGAATCTGAGTGGGGAATGGTATTGAACACCTTTACAAGGTCTAGATATGTGGTGCCTGTGTGGGGAATGGTATTGGACACCTTTACAAGGTCTAGATATGTGGGATCTGAGTGGGGAATGGTATTGAACACCTATACAAGGTCTAGATATGTGGGACCTAAGTGGGGAATGGTATTGGACACCTTTACAAGGTCTAGATATGTGGTGCCTGTGTGGGGAATGGTATTGGACACCTTTACAAGGTCTAGATATGTGGGATCTGAGTGGGGAATGGTATTGAACACCTATACAAGGTCTAGATATGTGGTGCCTGTGTGGGGAATGGTATTGGACACCTTTACAAGGTCTAGATATGTGGTGCCTGAGTGGGGAATGGTATTGGACACCTTTACAAGGTCTAGATATGTGGGACCTGAGTGGGGAATGGTATTGAACACCTTTACAAGGTCTAGATGTGTGGTGCCTGTGTGGGGAATGGTATTGGACACCTTTACAAGGTCTAGATATGTGGTGCCTGTGTGGGGAATGGTATTGGACACCTTTACAAGGTCTAGATATGTGGTGTCTGAGTGGGGAATGGTATTGAACACCTTTACAAGGTCTAGATATGTGGTGCCTGTGTGGGGAATGGTATTTGACACCTTTACAAGGTCTAGATATGTGGTGCCTGTGTGGGGAATGGTATTGAACACCTTTACAAGGTCTAGATATGTGGTGCCTGTGTGGGGAATGGTATTGAACACCTTTACAAGGTCTAGATGTGTGGTGTCTGAGTGGGGAATGGTACTGAACACCTATACAAGGTCTAGATATGTGGGATCTGAGTGGGGAATGGTATTGAACACCTATACAAAGTCTAGATATGTGGGACCTGAGTGGGGAATGGTATTGGACACCTTTACAAGGTCTTGATATGTGGTTCCTGAGTGGGGAATGGTATTGAAAACCTATACAAGGTCTAGATATGTGGTGTCTGAGTGGGGAATGGTATTGAACACCTATACAAGGTCTAGATATGTGGGACCTGAGTGGGGAATGGTATTGGACACCTTTACAAGGTCTTGATATGTGGTTCCTGAGTGGGGAATGGTATCGAACACCTTTACATGGTCAAGATGTGTGGTCTGTACAGATTTGCCTTCATCCATTGATTCAGTAACATTTTTCTAAGTAGTCAACTAGACTGAGTTGTCATTATCTGTCCTCAGCAAAGCTGCCTATGTCCTTATTATCAGTTCAGTAATGGCCTTTTCTATGTACTTACAGATGAGGCTTGTCAGAGTTATAGGTCTATAGTTGCCCAGGTCAGTTGACACACAACTTTGTGCAGGGTAATGAATGTTGCAGTCTGCCACAGTCTACTATTGCAGTCTACCACTTGTCCTTTAATAATTTTCATTGGAGGCGGATAATAAAGATCCTTTGCAGGTGGTTTGACAGATTCTGTTTCAGGCTGACCCGAAGGACCCTGGCATGTTATCAGGCCCCATAAAAGTAGTGTTCTTGGCCTTGAATATTGCTTAGGGGATTTGTTCCTGGGAAATGTGCGTGTGTGGGGGAGGTGGGGTGGCTGCTGGTATTTGATCTGGGAATGTGGGGGTGAACTTTGAGATAAATTTACCTGCTAGTATATTGGATATGTACTTATGATTAGAGTATTGACATAATTTACTATTAACTTTGTGCAGACCTAAACACAATTTCTTTGGTTTCTAACATAGTTAAAAAGGCTTTCTGACTATGTTTTGTCTGGCTGGCTATATCTTGCTTTGGTTGATTTGATCAGGGACTTTAGTTCCCTCTTAAGTTTGGTAAGAGTTGTTTGGCATTTGGAGGGTTACACTTATTTTTATAATGCAATGAGCATTTTCCTATTAATATAGAGCATGATTATATTTGAGTTCCACCATAGGGGGTTATTTTTAAATTTGGCATGTAATTATTTCATAGGGGTCAACTGCTTCTATGCAGTTTATTTACATGTGCTTGAAATTTGGGGTGAAGGATTTCGCATTCATAGAAGGGACATCATGGTGGAAGGGAATGTTGAGTTTAGCCAGATCATCACTCAAGTTTAGTAGATTAGCTTTGACATACTCTCTGAATACTGAGTTATTGAAGGGTGCCTTCAGCTTCAGTCTTATGGTGAATTTAACTTATTTATGGTCCAATTTGACTAAGGAGGATGTTATAACTGGTAGGGAACAGAATCTTACCACACTGGTGAGAAACAAGTCCAGGATTTTGTCTCTTCTAGTAGTGGTGAGGATTAGCTAGTCCAGTGAGTTTATATCTATGAATTTCAGAAATCTCTGGGCATGCATGTTTGGGGATGTCTAAGTTTTCCAGTTATACCTCTCAGTTGTAGAGATTTTAGCAGAATGTCTAGATTTTTGTCTCGTATCTTTGGTCTGGTTTTCATAAAATTGTGGTTTTCTGGCAAATCATTGGCAAGTCATTAAAGATGGTGCAGTAGTGCAGTGGTAGCATTGCCACCTCACAGCAAGAGGTTCTCCGGTTCAATTCTCCACTGGAGTGCCTTCTGTGTTGAGTCTGCATGTCCTTCCTACGTTTGTGTGGGTTTTGTCCGGGTACTCCGGTTTCCTCAGACATTACAAAAACATGCATCTGGAGCATTTCTCCCTGGGCCTCCACTGAAAATTGGCTTTGTTCCAAGTTGGACTTTCCTGGTACACAAATGTTAAATAAATAATGACAGACATTTGAGTTTCAGATTTCATACTCTTCAAAAAAATTCATGCTAACACAAAACCTGTTATTCCATCCACTTTCTGAGTTTGTCAGAGTGGTGTTTAAAAATTGTCTTATTGTTGGGCCTTTGTCCCCCCAGTATTTATAGCTTTGTCCAGATTTCTTGGTCTAAGAGATGGAAAGGTATGTTTCCAGTTGATGGAGGGGTATTTGAAGTCCCCTCTGAGAATGGTGTTTTGCTGAATACTTGAAGCTTTTGAAACTAGAGAGGGCCCTATAGTTAGCTATGATGTAATATGGGGTTTTGCTAATGCTAAACTGAACACGGAGGAGTTTGACGTCATTATTCTACCTAACAAATCTGAAGATGAAATGTTGTTTAATGAATATAAAGACCCCAACCAACTTTAGTGCCTTTATCTAGTGTTGTGCATCTGAATACATGGTAGGCACTGGAAATTTGCAGAGATGGAGTGTTTTCGATATTCTTGAACCAGGTCTTTGTGACAATGCATATATCAGTGCATTCCAGGGTCAGCAGTGCTTGTAGAAAGTTTATTTTTTTATAAGAGTCCTAGCACTGAGCAGCAATACCTTTATGATATCTGAATTTTGTTTTGTTATGCTGGAAGCTTTAGAAGACTGTCTCTATGCCTAAAAAGGGATTATGCGGTAGATATGTTTTTGCCAATATGCAGATGCCTCAGCGGGACAGGTGTAGACCATCCCTGGAAAAGTAGATTGGCCTATCTACCATGTCATTCCAGGCAGATATCTCCTTTGAATGAATCCAGAAGCTAAGCCAGTTCTTGAAGTCAATCGTCTTTTGTTCATATTGTGGTGCCATTCTAAATGAAGGTAAAATACTGCTCAAGACTAGGTTCATACCTACCACAAACACGTATTCTGAGAACCTGATCATGTCTCTCTTCATATAGTCCAAGAAAGTATATCTCAGATCAATTAGTCCAATGTCTACTATAATGGAATAATACATGCACGTATGGTGCAAGGACCTGAGTGTGTGCATTATGTCATGAATCCTAGCCCCTGATGGGCAACCGACTGTGAACCTATCCTTGGATTTAAGAGTCACAGCATATGCAAATCTACGTGATTGATCTGTAATGTGTGCGGTAGGTAAAGTTTGGTAGTGTGTGCTTCTGATGGCTTGTAACATGTAGCTTCCATAAGGGACAACCTTGCCTCCAATAACATTGTACAACTTTATCTCTTACACATGATATCAGATTGCTTATGGATTAGTTACTTTACCAGTAAACATGAAGCAATTGCTACATTGTCTCATGATGACCATTTCCACAAAGCTGGCTTCAGAGATAATAGGAAAGTGCAAATCCATGGTTGCAAATGTTTATTGTGTGGTCTTCAAAGGGAGTAGTACCTAAGGGGTATTTCACTAATTTGCACAGGTGCTACATAGGTAAAAACTATATTCTAGGTCTAAACTCATTAACCGATATAGAGAGAGGGTCCCATGGTTAGCTATGATGTGATATATATGTAAAAACTATATTCTAGGTCTAAACTCAATAACCGATATAGAGAGAGGGTCCCATGGCTAGCTATGATGTGATATATAGGTAAAAACTATATTCTAGGTGTAAACTCAATAACCGATATAGAGAGAGGGTCCCATGGTTAGCTATGATGTGATATGAGGTTTTGTTAATGATAAGCTGGACATGGAGGAGGTCCAGGCCTGCACAAACCTTGGTTAGGAAATTGATGCCTTAAGGCAGCTAAAAGAACACAACCAGTTATTTTTGTATTTGAATAGTATACCTGCTAAGCATATGTACACTTAACCTGCTTGTTTTTATTACTTCCAATCACAGTCCTGCTATTCTTTGTATTCCTTCCTAGACTATATGATTGTATTAGTGAAATGTATAACATGCAAAAAAAAAAAAAAAACTCCAGCTTTACTCTGTAGCATATCGCCTACTCCGAGGTGATCTCTGCCTAACATACAAAGCTATGTCAAACCCAGAGCTGTTGGACATGCTACACCTAAAGAAATCCCAATTTCTCCAAGCTACATGCTCTAGGGACCTAAACCTTGTCACCACAATAAACAGGACATGCTGGAGGGATAGATTCCTGTCCAAGAGACTTCCTATACTCTGGAACAAGCTATCCATCTATGTCAAGCAAAGTTCTTCATTAGCACTCTTCAAGAAAATTCTTGATGAGTGGATGGGAAATAGGAAATACACCCCAGGGATCACTTCTGTGTCTCTGCTGGACAGTGGCACAGGAAAATAACTTTCTTGGGTGGCGTAAGCTATGGTACGTTGCTGGCTAGGCTTACGTAGGCCCTTGGGCCGATAGCCTAGTACCTACCTATAAGCCTATGAACCTATGTATTTTTTATGTTGTGCTTGTATCTGAGACTGAATCAACATTTGTATCTGTACATTGTACACGTATTGTACTGTTATTTATAAATGTGGAGCTTTTCTCCCTGGGCATCCAATGAAAAAGGACATTTTGACCAGTCGGATTTTCCCGGTAAACAAATGTAAAATAAAATAAAATAAAATAAAATAAAAATAAATAAATAATTCTACCTAACAATTCTGAAGGTAAAATGTTGTTTTATGACTATAGAGACCCCCACTGCCTTTACTGTCGTCATCTACTGTTAAGGGTCTGAATACATGGATGGCAATGAAACATTACTCTGATGGGATGCTTTCAATGTGTTTGAACTAGGTTTCTGTGACAATTCATATATCGATGCATTCTAGGGGTCAGGCATGGCCGGAGTGTATTTTTTTATAAGATTCTATAAAGGTAAAAATACGATCTAGGTCCAAACTCATGAATTTGTGCTCCTTTTCAGGCAAGCTTAGGGCTTGTCATGCAGCTAAGTACTCATGAAATTTCAGAGTTTTTTTTTCATAGGTTCATAGATGTATACTAGGCTAATGGCCCTGGAGCCTTTACAAGGCTAACCCATAGAAGTGCACTGGCATCGTGCCACCCGACATTAGTTCCCAGTTCCTCTATCAAGAAGAGGCACTGGAGTGATCCCCGGGGTGAACGTTCTATTTCCCATCTACTCATCAAGATTTCTCTTGAAGAGGGCAAGTGAGGTGCTCTGCTTGACATGTATGGGAAGTCTATTCCAGAGCATGGGCAGTCTCTGGCTTATGAACCTGGCCTTCTAGCATGTTCTGTTGATTGTGGTAATGAGGTTGAGGTCTCTGGAGCACGTGATGTGGAGGGATTGGGAGTTCTTTAGATGTAGCATTTCTAACAATGCTGGGACAGACATGGCTTTGTAAGTCAAGCAGAGATCACCTCTAAGTAGGCGATATGACACAGAGAATAGCTGGAGTTTTTTGACGCTGTCCATGTGTGACATGTGTTTAAGGCCTAGGATCCTCTTCATGAGGCACTTTTGTGGCCTTTCCTGCTCTTCCATGTGTCTAGTGAGGTACATGCCAAATGGAGAATTATACTCAATTACTGGCCTAATGAAGGAAGAGTAGAGAGAGATGATGAACTCTTTCTTCCTGGATGCAAAACCCTTGGTAATGAGATGTGCCACATAGAAGGACTTTCTGACCACAGTGGCAATGTGGTGGTCGTAGGAGAGGTTGCTGTCAACCTGTGTCCCCAAATCTCTTATAATGTCTTCAGTGTTCAGTGGGCTCCCATCAATGTGGTAATTAGTGGGAACTGAGTTTTTCCCAATGGGGATGACAAAGCATTTTTTGGCATTAAGCTTAAGGCCATGGTTTCAACACCAGTCATTGGTCTCAATGAGGCCTTTCTGTAGGATGTTTACAGCACTTGGGGAGTTAATAATGGCTCCCAGCTTGCAGTCGTCTGTGAACCTGGTCAGCCAGAGTCCCTCCATATTGGCCTGGACTTCTGAAAAGTAGATGCCAAACAGGAGAGGACCCAGGACTGATCCCTGTGGGACTCCACTCATGACTGGTCGGCACCCTGACTTGGAGTCTGCTACTTTCACACTGTGGGTTCTATCTGTGAGCCAATTTGCAGCCCACCTAGTGATATAGAGGTTGATGCCTAGTTTGGTGAGTTTATCAGTAATTCCTGAGTGGGGAATGGTATCAAAGGCCTTGGCCAGATCGAGGTAGGCTGTATGCTGCCTTGCCCTCATCCACAGCTCTGGTGACTGACTCAAAGAAGTCAACCAGGTTGAGCTGACATGATCTACCTTTCACAAAAGCAAATTGAGTGGAATCTAGAGTTTGGAGATTCCCTATATCCTTGTTAATTAGGTCCACAATGATGATGCGTTCCATAGCCTTACATATCAGACTTGTCAGGCGAATGGGATGATAATTCATTGGAGAGCGATGACTGCAGCAGTGCACCATTCAGTAGGGACAAAGCCTGAGGTGAGGCTATGAGTGAACAGGGCACACAGATGTGGTGCCAGTTCACTTTGTAATTCATGTAGAACACATGCAGGAATATTGCTGGGTCCCATGGAAGCTGTATTCTTGGCGTTGGACAATGCAGCTTTAACCTGTGCTGCAGTAATGCTGGGTGCCTGGCATTCCTCCGGTACTGTGATTGGTCCTTTAGGTGGGGAGAGAGGGGTAAAGTTGGCAATGAATCTGTCAGCCAGTATGTTGGCAATATCTGTTGGCTCAGTATAGGAGGTACCATTGTGTGGTAACTCAGAGCAAACCTGGGTATTGCCATGGCGATTCTTGATATAACTGTAGAAGGCTTTGTGGTTGTTTTTAGTGTCTGCTGCAATTCTGCCTTCAAAGCTGGCTTTAGAGGTTTTGATGAGGGATCTCAACTTTTTGTTGAGGCTAATAATAGAGTTTTTCTAATCTTGGGACTTCACCTTTTTCTACAACAGTTTCTTCCTTCTGTTGTAGGGTATATTAATGGCAGGGGACCTCCAGATTGGCTTCCTATCTTTGGAGGAGAGAGTCTTAGTTCTGTTGGGTATGGCTAGTTCCATGCATTTATGTATGTGTTTGTACAGTGCATTGGAGTATGATTTGTCTGTCATGCATCTATTTTCCATTGACATGGGAAAACTGAGGTTCTAATTATCTGTGTCTATACAGGGCACAGCTTACCAACTCTGTATAATGCCATGTGTTGTGCAAATATGACAACTTTATACAAGCAAATAACATTAAAAAAAAAAATCAATTATCTCTCTGACCAATCGAAAACACTTTGTTAGGTTTTTTAGGTTAAATAAGCAATCCCAGGCACAGAAATGACTATGTCCCTGTCTCCTGCAACGAGAGAGCAAACCAAAGCTTTTTAAACTAGATCTCAAAAATAGGCAAATAAACTGGAGATATAAGGCAAATAAACGCTTCAGTATCTGGAAACTAAGGCAAACTAGCAGATGACACTCACTAATGCAGGAAATCAAATACAAAACAATAAAAGCTACTTATCAGGCTTGTAAAGAAGCTGGTGTTGAAACAAAGCAAAGTCTTTTAGTGGTTTGGTTGCTAAGCCTTGTTCAGAACAATAACTTCTTTCAGTATACCAAGTTGAAAGTTTCAAACCTGTCATTAACAATTGTGTTTCAAACCAACTCTAAACCAGAAATTCACTTTAGGGTTCCACCGGTGTCTCTCTTGTACAGGGGCAATAGGTGCTGATTTTAGTGTCTGCTTGAACCAGACATCCTTGTGACATGGGTTGAATTTGACTAGGCTTGTAAGGGCCCTGGGACCGTTAGCCTAGTAACCTCCTATGGCCTTATGATCCTAAGTATAGAAGTCACTCAAAATACGGCTGATTTTGAAATGAGCCTAATGTTTATATCGCACATAATTGCCTTTATATAGCACATAGGTACCTTGCTTGACTTTTGTAACTTTATTATTCTGAAATAAGGAAATGAAACTACCTAGATTATTTATTTAATCCTGCATAGTTATGCAGCTTCCATGGATTCATAGGGTCATAGGTACTTACTAAGTTACTGATCTGTGAGGACCATTAGAAGCATAACCCTGCATTACCATGAAGTTTTTGCCACATAATTTAAGTTCAAATAACCGAGAGCCTGATAGAACATGTACATGTTACCCTTATCCATAAGGGACAAGGGTGCTATATGAGAGTGAATTTGTGGTTTCCCAGCCATTCATCACTTTACATTTGAATACAGTTAAGGAAAGTACTTTGCCTTATGAGAAGAGGAAAATGTTCCAAAGAGGAGATGTTCTCTGTAAAACATATCTATCTTTTCCACAATTTCTATTTATATTGCACAAGAGATTGATCAGGTGTTTATTCCACCCCTGGACTTGCAGATGTGCAGTAGATCTGAGAGGACAGGGTCTGCTGAGACCCTGTACATGAGGCAGAGATCAGCCCGCAGTAGCCTGTATGATACAAAGAAGAAAGACAAGGCTTTGAGATGGTCAGTGTAGTTTTTGTGATTTAGGCCCTTGATTTTCTTGATGAGAAAGCATTGTGGTCACTCAAGTTATGTTAACTGTTAGGACAGATTCAAAAGTTAGTACTACAATATTCTACTTGAAATATGAATAAAGGCAAATTAGTGAATACCTTATCTTGATTTCAGTACAGAGTAAAAAATAAACACAGAGCTTCAGTATCTGATTTCTCTTCAATCTAATCAAAGTGATGCAGGAAGCAAAGAAGATAAATCACATGCTATGATTATGCACATTGTACTATAGACTTTAGGTGACTCTCCATATTTTGGAATGTTTTTTCAGTATCTAAACTATGTGGGTGAGAGACTGGTGATTGGAGCAGATTTCAAAGGGCATGTTGCTGAAGGAAACAGAGGGGATGAGGAAGTGATGGGTAGGTATGGTGTTAAGCAAAGGAATTCAGAAGGTCAGATGGTAGTGGATTTTGCGAAAAGGATGGACATGCCTGTGATGAATACGTATTTTAACAAGAAGGATGAGCATAGGGTGACATACAAGAGTGGAGGAAGATGCACAAAGGTGGATTATATCTTATGTAGAAGGGCCAGTTTGAAGGAGATCGGGGACTGTAAAGTGGTGGTAGGGGAAAGTGTAGTTAGGCAGCATAGTATGGTGGTTTGTAGGATGACAGTGGTGATCAAGAAGAGGAGGATGAGTGTGAGGGCAGCACCAAGGATCAAATGGTGGAAATTGAAAAAGGGTAATTGTGAGGTGATGTTCAGGGAAGAGTTAAGACAGGCACTGGGTGGCAGTGAAGAGTTACCGAATAGCTGGGTAACTGCAGCAGAGCTAGTAAGACAGATGGCCAGAAAGGTGCTTGATGTGACATCTGGAAAGAGGAAGGAGGACAAGGAGACCTGGTGGTGGAATGAAAAAGTACAGGAAAGTATGCAGAGAAAGAGGTTGGCGAAGAAGAAATGGGATTGTCAGAGAGATGAAGAAAGTAGACAAGAATATAAGGAGATGAGGTCCTTGGCAAAGAGAGAGGTGGCGAAGGCTAAGGATAAGGCGTATGAAGAGTTGTATAAAAGGTTGGACACTAAGGAGGGAGAAAAGGACCTGTACCGATTGGCTAGACAGAGGGACCAAGCTAGTAAAGATGTGCAGCAGGTAAGGGTGATAAAGGATAATGAGGGAAACATGCTCACAAGCGAGAGTGCGTTGAGCAGATGGAAAGAGTACTTTGAGGGTCTGACGAATGAAGAGAATGAGAGGGAGAGAAGGTTGAATGATGTGTGGATAGTGAATCATGAAGCGCAGTTGATTAGCAAGGAGGAAGTAAGGCTAGATATGAAGAGGATGAAGAACGGAAAGGCTGTTGGTCCAGATGACATACCAGTGGAAGCATGGAGGTGTTTAGGTGAAATGGCAGTGGAGTTTTTAACTAGATTGTTTAATGAAATCTTGGAAAGTGAGAGGATGCCTGAGGAATGGAGAAAAAAGTGTTTTGATACCAGTTTTTAAGAATAAGGGTGATGTGCAGAGCTATACTAACTACAGAGGGATTAAATTGATCAGTCACAGCATGAAGTTATGGGAAAGAGTAGTGGAAGCTAGGTTAAGAAGGGAGGTGATGATTAGTGATCAGCAGTATGGTTTCATGCCAGGAAAGAGCACTACAAATGTGATGTTTGCTCTGAGAGTGTTGATGAAGTACAGATAAGGTCAGAAGGAGTTGCATTGTGTCTTTGTGGATTTAGAGAAAGCATATGACTGGGTGCCTAAAGAGGAGTTGTGGTATTGTATGAGGAAGTTGGGAGTGTCAGAGAAGAATGGTACAGGATATGTACAAGGGTAGTGTGACAGTGGTGAGGTCTGCAGTGGGAGTGACAGATGCATTTAAGTTGGAGGTGGGATTACATCAAGGATCAGCTCTGAGCCCTTTCTTATTTGCAATGGTGATGAACAGGTTGACAGACGAGATCAGACAGGAGTCCCCGTGGACTGTGATGTTTGCAGATGACATTGTGATCTGTAGTGAGAGTAGGGAACAGGTGGAGGAGACCCTGGAGAGGTGGAGATATGCTCTAGAGAGAAGAGGAATGATGGTCAGCAGGACTAAGACAGAATATATGTGTGTGTGAATGAGAGGGAGGATAGAGGAATGGTGAGGATGCAGGAAGTAGAGGTGGTGAAGGTGGATGAGTTTAAATACTTTGGATCAACAGTTCAGACTAATGGTGAGTGTGGAAGAGAGGTGAAGAAGAGAGTACAGGCAGGATGGAGTGGGTGTAGAAGAGTGTCAGGGGTGATTTGTGACAGACGAGTACTAGTAAGAGTGAAAGGGAAGGTCTACAAGAGGGTAGTGTGACCAGCTATGTTATATGGGTTGGAGACAGTGGTACTGACAAAAAGGCAGGAGTCAGAGCTTAATGTGGCAGAGTTGAAGATGTTAAGATTTGCACTGGGTGTGACGAGGATGGACAGGATTAGGAATAAGTATATTAGAGGGTCAGCCCAGGTTGGAAGGTTTTGAGGTAAAGCCAGAGAGGCAAGATTACGTTGGTTTGGACATGTGCTGTGGAGGGATGCATAGTATATTGGGAAAAAGATGCTAAGGATGAAGCTGCCAGGTAACAGGAAAAGAGGAAGGCCTAAGATAAGAATTATGGATGTGGTGAGAGAGGACATGCAGGTGGTTGGTGTGACAGAGCAAGATGCAGAGGACAGGAAGAAATGGAAACAGATGATTCGCTGTGGCGACCCCCAACAGGAGCAATCAAAAGAAGAAGAAGAAGAAGAAACTATGTGTCAAAATAGTGACTTACCTGTCTGGACATTAACAGTTTAGAATTTGCTATTTATATTGCTGAATATCTCATAACTGTGTTACAGTAAAACACAACATGCCTTGTTATGAGTAGACACGACACAAATGACAAGCAGTATATATTAGCATCCTTCATTAATAACAATTGCACTTCTTTTTGCCATTGTCTATGGCTTGCTTCCAACATAATTGTTCTTGTGTTTGTTGTCTAGTCTTGTCGGATATAACAAAGGCACTAATATACAGTTAACTTGGAGACAACTACACCACAGTCTAGTCCTTATGACTTGTATTGGCACAGAGATAATGACTGTAGTCTTGTCACTGGTTTTATTCCTAGCTACAGCTATCAGTATAGGACAGGCCTCCATATGATGGCCTTCATATCTGTACAACAGGTTTAAGACATCAAGCCACTTTCCCCTAGTATTTCTAGTATCTGAGTGCAATATGATCTCCTAATGGTCACAACTTACTGCATAATGCCTGATAAGAGACAACCTTCATCTTGATATGGCACACAATCCAACAAGCAAACTAAAGATGTCGACTAATACAGCACATAATTAGTCTGATACCCCTGTTTTAGAACTGTATACATTTGTGACAATTATAAATCAACTTTCAAATCATTTTTTTTCAGCAGATATTGGGGATGTAATCAGGCAACTTAGCAATTAAGCATTGCTAAATGATAAAAGTTATTTCTCATGCACTGGGACAGTACAGTTGGCAACCATTTCTTTGTTTGATTCCAACAATACATTGCTCAAATATTTCTGGAAGGCTGAGTGGGTGTTGCAACCATAAAATTAGCCTGTATGACAAGGGCTGATGGGCATGTACTCTGCTTAATACCACAGTGAATCATACTGAGGAGGGTTGATTCATCATATCCAGATTTCTTAAAATCATTAAACTGGGAAGTGAAGCTACCTGTTTTGCAGGTAATAAGGAAGAAACTGCTGAAGACGACAGCTCTGGAAATGCTTATGAGTATGGTTAGGAACAAACATGAAGGAGAAATAATTAGTGTCTTCCCCCAAGAAGTCAGTCACTCAGAGTTCAGTTGCATTGGTTTCAGTAATGCTTCCATGCACACAAAAATATTTTGTACTAGTGTCTGAGTGGATGTGCAGAGTTGCCCTGCAATATTTTATTTCATTTTTTTTTTCATTTTTAAAGTTAGAAGACAAAAGACATACCATTTTTTATATAAACAGTTTAAGGTGCTTTATCAGAACCAGATGTCCCTCTGTTTATCAGTAGTAGCAACAACAAATGGTGAAAAACATCCCTACCACATTGTGTTATCTAGTCACTCAGAAAAATTACGCTAAGTGTATGTGAAGTCTACACCTTGTGGTAACCTTTATTTAAACATACCACACTTTGTCATTATCAGATTTTTCTGTGAAGTGTTTTAGACACATGTCCCGTCAGATTGAATGTTTTTGTCACAGATTAGTTCTTGCTCCCAGCTGCCACCAGTGACCACCAGCAGAAGGGCAATAAAAGAGTTCTTTAAGTTCCAGTCATGGACTATACCATTTGGTGTGAAACTATTTAAGCACTTGAAACGTCATAAGATAGCTCTAGCCATAATGATTTCATGTAAACTCTTTCTTTGCTATGACAGATGTTACTTGTCGTGTAACATCACAAATGGCACAATGAAGAAGATGATGAGTTTTTATTTTTAATGTTTACTAAATTTGAAAATTGGACTGATCTGTCACAAGCTTTTAGAAACACAGAGGGGTTGCCAATGCATAATACTGTATTAAATAAGTAAACCATGTAATATCAGGCAATAGATGATTTAACATCAGATGCCTTCAAATAGTGGCAGTATATTTACTAATAATACCAACTTACACAACGATTTCATGGATGCTTTGGAAAATGAATGAAAACTACCAACCAGTTCAAGTCTCCCCAAAGTATAAATAACCAGGTTACTACATTGGTTGTACGACCCTTTTCAGGTTACTGCCTGCACTACAAGTGCAGCAAGAAGCAAATAGCATTAGAAAAAAAAAAAAAAAAAAAAAAGCAACATTAATGTTAATAGCACAGATTTCAGGTGACAAAATTTACGTTCAACACAATGTAAAAAGATGAAGTCAAGTCTCAGTGATACAATAGAATGTTAAACTATTATAAACACTTTGTAATCAGTCTAATTTCCATTTGCTTAAATCTGAAATTGTAAGGTATTCTATATTACACATTTACAGAGTGTAGCATAAGCTATAAACCACTGTGTAATTTATCCAGTTAATTACATTGGTATTTTAGAGCTCTCCTAGGTTTAATGAAACAGTTATAACTGGTTGCTTTCTCTGGCTGCTGTTTTAGTTCATAGAGTAGTACTAAGCTAACTGCTCTTGCCAGCAATTTTAAGCCTAGCCAATTATCCCTTGTGAGACTCAAACCCCTGCACCTTGTACTTGTAAGGCAAACACCTTAACCATTAGGTCACTCTCCCAACCTTCTGTATGAAGCATTTAAATTTTATGTAGCTCTGGAATAGAGGCCCGGCAGGTGAGGCAAGTTTAGAGAAGGACCTTTCAGTTTATATAAGGTTAAAGAGTGGTCTTTACTCAAGCAGTAAAGCTCAACAGTGGGAATTTCTGGGGAAATAACAGACCATCCAGAAGTAGTGTTAGAAGGCCTGACACTGCAGGCTGATGTCTTCTCCACCCCTGCAAAGGTGTATCATTTCCTCTATAGTACCCATCCTGTTGGACATTATCACAGTTATGAAATGGGATATTTGTTAAATCAGATTGTATTTGTTTTATTAGTGATGTGCGTATATATATATATATATATATATATATATATATATATATATATATATATATATATATATATGGGTCTACTTCTTTTGACCTAACTTTCATTTGCCTGACACTCATTTGCCTGACCCCATTTGACTGAAATTTAATTTGATTAGCAAGAAAATGGAATATGCCCCTTCCCCACTGTAGTGCGACCCTGGAGTTAGAATATATAGTTGGGGGGGGGGCAGCCCCCACACATTTCATATGATATTAACTTTTGATGAAAGATTGCTTAGTAAACATATTCCATTTTCCTGCTAATAATACTTGTCAGTCAAATGGGTCTCAGGCAAATGGGTGTCAGGCAAATGGTATATAGATAGATATATATATATATATATATATATATATATATATATATATATATATTCATATTTATATCACATTTTTGTTGTAAAATAGATCCCCTGCCTAATGTTTCAAAGCTATCTCCATTATTCATGTGTTTGATTTCTTCAGTGTTTGTATGTGACTTTAAATAACTCACTTACACAGATAGTGTTCCTCAGTCACCATTGAAAAGGAATGACTTTGTCCAGTAGGGTCTCCTGGATAACTAATTAATTAATAAATAAACGGGTCAGAAGCAGTGCAACTGTTAGACCTTTAGTGAGTGCTTGCCCCTCCCCTTTATCTCTAAATGAATGTTTGGCTTGCACTCTACATTTCTGTCTGTCCATTGCACAGAACATATAGGCCAACCATGTACCCCCTGGTGCCAGCCAAACTCATTTTTTTCTAGGTGATTTTCTTCACTGTCTGCGGACTATCAAGCCTCACTCTAGTGAATACAAGCTTATTTATTCTATACCACTGAGGAATCCCCAGATTCAGTAAGGTGAGAGCCATCCAGAGGAACCATCACTCAGGCAGAAAGCAAGGAGCATGTGATCCTGCCAGCATCTAGCCAATGACAGCATTTGTATAAGTCAATATCCATGACATCCAGGCAATGACAGCATTTGTGTAAGTCCCTAACCATGACATCTAGACAATGAAAGCATTTGTGTAAGTCAATAACCATGGCATCCAGGCAATTATAGCATTTGTGTAAGTCACTAACCATGGCATCCAGGCAATCACAGCATTTGCATAAGTCACTAACCAAGCCATCCAGGCAATGACAGCATTTGTGTAAGTCCCTAACCATGGCATCTAGACAATGAAAGCATTTGTGTAAGTCAATAACCATGCCATCCAGGCAATTATAGCATTTGTGTAAGTCACTAACCATGGCATCCAGGCAATCACAGCATTTGTATAAGTCACTAACCAAGCCATCCAGGCAATGACAGCATTTGTGTAAGTCCCTAACCACGGCATCCAGACAATGAAAGCATTTGTATAAGTCAATAACCATGACATCCAGGCAATTATAGCATTTGTGTAAGTCACTAACCATGGCATCCAGGCAATCGCAGCATTTGCATAAGTCACTAACCAAGCCATCCAGGCAATGTCAGCATTTGGGTAAGTTCCTAACTATGGCATCCAGACAATGACAGCATTTGTGTAAGTCACTAACCATACCTCTGGCCAAGGGGCAAGGATACACACTTCACCACAGGGGCTTGTAATACATGTGAGTGATTATTCCTGTGTATTCACTAATGAGGCATACCGATAAATTGTGGATTAGTGAGACAAAAGCCTGCTCACAGGATGCTCATGACAGCACTGCCTCTCATCCAGGGGACTGTAGTTAATCAAATCTTGCCCTGCCACACCATTTACCCTGTCAGTACTGTGAAGCACATGAAATGCCAAATGAAAATCTCCTCAATTTTATGCAGCATGGATTTAACACCACTCTCACATGCTGTTGTGCACAACTGCCTACATTGCTATATTCCTGTCTGGACATCCATCTTCCCACACATATACCATGTAGACTGCCGCAGGAGCATGGCTTAGCACAGCTATGGGTGTTCCTTGGCCTGGGTGCTGCATGTGGTACTCCTTTTATCCAGTAGGTGCTGGTGTTGCAGGTTATCTGACCTTGTCCCTTCCCGCTGCATAGTTGACCTAACCTTGACTAGTCACTTCCACCTTCCCTTGCCTCTAGTGCATGAACCACTAATATTGCTCTTTCTCTGGTCAAGTGATGCCTAATTAGGGTCTCATTCTTTTATATAATCTTCTGTTATATTTCTCCAAAATAATCAGTAATAAGAACTTGAACAGAAAAGTAAAAAACAAGTAATAGCATTGACTTACTGTAAGTAACATTATCATGAAATGAGTTGCACTGTGGTGAACAGTATTGTTTTTTCTTTGTACAATCTTTTTAAAATATCTTTTTGACAAAAGATTCAGTGACATCAAACTGATGGAAAAGAAAACTGCAGCTAGATGTATTGATTATTGCATATATTATGATATAATAATGAAAGATGAATATTTGCAGAATTGTATTAAGTATGATTTGTATACAATTAGTTATATAAGTACATGTGATTTATTCTTTTATTTTTACTATAATCATGGTAATTTACCTAGGATCATAGGATCACAGGAGGTTACTAGGCTAATGGCCCTTAGGGCCTTCCAAGCCTAGCCAAGAGTTTATCCCCAAAAAGAAACCTCAGTCAGTACCTTTTGCCCCTGTCAATGAGGGACACAGGTGGAACCCCTGGGACAAATTTGTGGCTTCCCATCCACTCATCAAGGTTGCATTTGAAGAGGGTCAGCAAGGTGTTCTGTTTGATGTGTATGGGAAGTCTATTCTAGAGACAGGGCAGCCTCTGAGAGACAAATCTGTCTCTCCAGCAGGTTTTGTTGATGTTGCATATTCAATTCAAGCCTTTTGAGTGGGTAGTGCGTGAGGAGTTAGACTTATGGATATGAGCATCTCTAGTAGGGTAGGGTCTGAAATTGCCTTGTAGGCAAGACACAGATCACCCCTGAGAAATATGTAAGATACTGAGTGGAGTGATAGTGATTTGAGCCTGTCTACATAGGACAGGTGTTGGAGGCCATGGATTCTCTTTGTCAGGTATTTTAGTGGTCTTTACAGTTGGTGCAGTTGTTTGGAGAGGTACATCCCAAATGGGGCATTATACTCAATTATTGGTCTAATGAGAGAGGAGTATAAAGAGGAAATAGCCTGCTTTTTTGTGGATGCAATCCCTTTACTTATGAGATGAACCAAGTAAAAGGATTTTCTAGCCACTGCCACTAGATGATGGTTGAATGTGAGGTTGTTATCAACCTGTGTACCCAGGTCTCTCACCACAGGTTGTGTGGTTAGGGGGTTGCTGTTGATGTGGTAATCAATAAGGATCGTGTTTTTGCCGAATGGTATGATGATACATTTTTTTGCACTTAGCTTGAGGTCATGACTTTGGTACCAGTCATTAGTTGCTGTGAGACCCTCTTGCAGTATGTTAACATCATTTAGGGAGTCAATGACAGCACCCAACTTACAGTTGTCTGCAAATTTGGTCAGACACAGGCCTTTTATCTTTGCCTAGACCTCTAAGAAATAGATCCCAAACAATAGGGGTCCCAGGACAAATCCCCAGGGAACTCCAATAGTGACAGGTCTGCTATCGGAGGAGGAGGTGCCTATTTTGACTTTGAGGGTCTTGTTAGTGAGCCAGTTGGCCACCCACCTGATGAGGCAGGGATTTACACCAAGTTGTATCAGCTTTTTGATGATGCCTGAGTGGGGATTGTGTCAAAGGCCTTGGCCAAGTCAAGGTTAGCTGTATGTACTGACTTTCCCTCATCCAGAGCCATGGTGACAGTCTCAAAGAAGTCAGCCGGGTTCAACAGGCAAGATCTGCCCTTGATGAATCTGAACTGGGTGGGGTCAAGTGCTTGGAGATTGCCTATGTCCTTGTTTTTGAGATCCATAATAATATGCTTCATAGCTTTACAGATCAGACTTGTCAAGCTAATGGGGTGATAGTTTCCAGAGTCAGTAGTGGCACCACCTTTGTGCAAGGGGATGACAATGGCAGCTCTCCACTCTGCTGGAATGAAGCCTGGACTTAGGCTGTGGTTGAATAGGCTGCTCAAAGGTGAAGACAGTTCTTGTTGGAGATAGTACAGAATACATCCTGGGATACTATCAGGTCCCATGGAAGCTGTCTTCTTTGTTTTGCTTAGAGCCTGTAACACTTGATCTATGGAGATGTGAGGTGCAGGGCAAGTATCCTGGATATCGAAAGAGCCTTTGGGGGGACAGGGGGGTGAAGTTTGCACTGAACCTATCTGGTAGCAGGTTGGCTGAGTCAACAGGATCAGTGTAAGTGATACTGTAAGTACTAATTCGGAACAAACTTAGGTTTTGCCATGGAGGTTTCTGATGTAACTGAAGAAGACCTTACGGTTTATCTTTGTTATGGAGGCTAGTTTCAATTCATAATTGGCCTTGGAGGTTTTCGCTAGTGATCTAAATTGCTTGTTGAGGCTAAGGAGGGAATTTTTCCTATTTGGAATTTGTTCTCTTTTACCCTTGGACAACAGTTTCTTCCTTCTGTTGTAAGGACTGTTGATAGAGGATGTCCACCAAACCGGTTTGTGTTTTGCTGAGGAGCAGGTTTTTGTTCTGTTGGGTATGGCTGAGTCCGTGCAGTTGTACAGATGCTTGTATACAGCAGTGGCGTACTGTTCAGCATATTTGTCTGCATCCTCTGATTTGACTGGAATCCTTAACACCAGTGAAAGTTACAGCAGCATTTACAGAGTGGGGCATAGGAGGCAACCACCTTGATATAAGGTGTCGGGGGTAAAATCAGCAAATACATTTTTTTTTTCAATGTAATGCTCTTGGTCCTTATGTAAATGCAAGAACAAGGAACAGACAAGGTGGGATTTATGATATGGCACTTTCCTGTGCCATTTCAAAGAATGTAGCATTTTATTTTTTTATTCTCATGCTAGGTGTGAGGATGTTTGAGAACTGGGACTCTTCCTTTGGGAAGAAGGAAGGAGCACCAGATTTGTCAATGGGCTTTTTTTGTTGCTGTCATGCAGAGTAACAGGTTATGAGGGGGCAGGACAATAGGACCTGTCACTTCTGAAAAGATGCATAAGATAGTGGTTATAATTAGGTCTTCAATCATAAACAAGTTATTATGTGTTTGAGAGATGGATGCCAAGAAAGTCATCTGAAGAATGAAGCTCGAGAGTTGAATCTAGACATCCAATTTAACAACACGTAACAAAATATTATATTCAGTGACCTAATCATAATTTCTTGTAGTGATTGGATCCTCACCTGCTTCATGTACTACCATTTAAAGCAAAAAAAAGTTTAGGAGTGTAAAGTGTTTTTAGGTAGAAAAGAAGTATCTCTCTCTAGAAATAGTGGCTCTAAAAGATGTTAGACGCATCGTTCTCTCAGATGCATCGCTTAAAAGTGTGGCAGAGTGAAGTTCTAACAGCTTTTAAAAGCTGCTTTAACCTCTGCAGCTATTTGTCAGCCATGATTGTCAGAGGTTAATCTCTAATGTGAGACCTGATTTTAACAGTGTCAGGGATGTTTTTTTCCTTTTTCATGACAAAGTATAGTGCTAGCTGCACTACAATGACATAACAATGTGTTTTACTGGTAATTGTAGACAGAAAGTGTTTAATTGCTAATAGTCTAAATATAAATGGAAATATTTACTTATGGTTATTTTTATAACTGCCACACAGCAGCTACTATCAAAATATACATTGCAATTATTTGTTATGTTCTTCTTCCTTTATGTCTTATTTAATTCAAAGTCAATAAATCTTCCATTAAGAATGATACTTAATATAGCACTTAAAACACCCTCAGATAGTATTTCTTAATTCTAAATACTTATGCCCTACAAGCCAGCATTTTAATTTGACTAATATATATTGTTTTTTATTTTGTCTCCAAGCAAAGTGAAATGTGTGGTATTATATATACAAGGGTGTGAATTATTTGTTACACCTAAGTTAAACGCCCTAACAGAATAAATTATCTGAATGGGGGTTTACAATATTGCTAGCACATTTTTTAACAAAAAGGCCACTGTTCTGCACCCTAGATTATAACTTTAGAAAGAAATGTCCGTGATTTTCCTTAATTGATTAGCAGAAAATGAATTCTTTAGCGTGTGACTCTTACTTTCTTCTTTCCTGTTTGATAAAAAAAAACAAAAAAAAAAAACAACAAACAGAAGCGTCTTGACACTGTTTGGAGAAAACCCTAAGAGCTGATAATGTAGTCTGTGTCACTGAAAAACATACAGCCAGAGAGAACACAAGTCATGCAAGCACATAAGAGATAGCAGTTGGAACAATGAATGTTTGTAAATTAAAATAACACATTTGCTTTTGTATAATGACATTAACAGAGAGTTAAGGTATCAATTACAAAATAATATCTTTTATTGTCTTGCTTATTTAAAAGTATTCAAATGACAAGTGTAGGTTTCCCTAAAAATCAATTACACTGAGTGCTTACACCAGTAGAGAAATCATCTGTGAGCTTTCATGTCTTTTATCACCTTACTGTGTTGGGTCTCCCTAGATTCACCCTCACGACCATTTCCCTGCGAATTATGCCGATAGCACATATCCTACACCCTAATGATAAATCAATACAATGCTATTCCATATGACCTTCTTTAACTATGTTATAACGGCTTTGTCAATGAGACAGTGACCTACAATAAAAGTAGGGCTTCAATACTGTGTGCTTGTTTACATGTACTTCTTGACTTTCTATGCTGCACAAAGAAATATTAAAACATCTTCAAATTAAAGGCAATAGTAATGGACATAAACAACGGAATCAGAAGGTAAACATTCTGGAATGGAATATCTGATGTAACAGATCATTATTTTCTTCAGGATTGTGTATATTTTTTTAAAGGATAACAATGTATTCAAATTTCATTTGGTCATAGCTAATCCTCTGGAAAAAAAAAACTGTTGTAATACCTTGAATTCTAATCATAATATGTGTCTACTTAATACAAAAAATACATTTTCACTTAAAAATCCAGTAATACAAATTGTGCATTCTTCTATACACCCACATTGTTTGTTGTTATACAGATGTCAAATAAGACACGCATTTGTGTCAAAAAATAATTGGATTTTGTATAATGATGCAGCCAATTCAATAAGACAAGTTATGTTTGCAACCCTGCTAAACAGCTGCTATCAAGCTGTCATAAGTACTGTCAGTTCATGAATATTTTAACAAAGATTATTGACAATAATATATTATTGTTCATTTGTCTTCCTCCCCTTTACAAGATTAAAAAAAAAACACTTTATACATTGCGACTGCTAGCAGATTCCCAACGTGGTTACAATTTTCTTAAAGTCACATCATATGCCTTTCAGTAATACAGTTTAGCTATCCTTTCAGAACTTCACATATCATGGCAAGGAACTGCATCTCATATTTATTGTGTTGAGCACTTTGGATGAAACACTGTTGTAATTATGATTTAAACAAACCTCTGAAATAACAAAGCCACTGTTCTTCTAATGTTCAGAATCACCTCTTCAGGTACTAAAGTTTACTTCTCTATTCTGCAAAGGACCATATCATGACAGAAATACCATATGTTTGTTTAAAACAATGGGAACAGAAACTTGTTTTTGTTCATGACAAGAATAATAGAAACTATGTATGCTATCTTAAATAACATTGAAAAAATTGAGACTATAATAAAAGCTCTATGTATGAATGTAGCTACCACAATATTTTGCTGGCAGTAAGGCTTAAATATTCAGAAAAATCTAAGCAAGAATTTTAAGGTATTTTAAGAGGGAGATGTACCTGTCCATGATTGCATCACCAACTGTCAGGTGTTCGATTTGCACTCTTCATGGCAGAGGAATGTGCAAGTGTCTGTAGTAGGTAATTTATGCATATAGTGTGTCATAACTAATTTAGGTACTTATCTATACTGCATTGTAAGTTTTGCCCTCTGAGCATATCATGATGCCATATGTGTGTTTCTTATCCCATAAATGCAGTGATTAATTTATTTATTGATTGATTGATTTTATGGACTGTATGTTAAATTATTGGCATCATGTGGCTAAAGAGAAGTTAGTAAGAAAAGCATTTTATTTATTTATTTTTTATAAAAATTTCAGTCAGCTGATGGTTTATATTTAAATAATGCCATCTAAACTGTTACTGTACTCAAACAGAACTTCTTCCTTCACCAGTCAAGTAATGACTTCAGAACCGACATTAGTTAAAATAATCTACCTTTTATAATGACTTTTGGCGCCAAAAATTCAATTCAATTAATTAATACATTTCTTACAATAAGAAGATAAAAATATGTGGAAAACATTTAAAAACATTTAAAAAACATTTTGCTCCTATAAAATGGTATATGAATACATATTCTTTGGGTTTATACACCTAAGCTACTTAGAATAATGAAATAAATATGTAAAAATCAGTACCAAGTACATATCAAATGTATAATATATAAGGCTAAACATCCATAACAGCATAAAAATCAATTCCTTATATAAAAAACTACTAATGCATATATTAAATTGTGTGTCTAAATCCTCTCTTAAATATTTCTAAGTCCTCTCTTAAATATTACAATACTTAATTAATAAAATACTTAGTTGATAATATACTAGTTAATACATCAAAGCTACCCTATGATGAGAAATGGCTTTAAACTAATGTACTCATTAAGTCCTGGATAAGTTGTGGCATCTAGACAAATTTGCCACTTACTTTCCAGGGTACCTAACCTAGCTTTCCAATTGCTGCTACCTGCTGATCTATCTACTAGTTCTAATATAGCAAACTTGAATTTGTGCTCTATACCTTTGTCTTTAACATGTTTACTAAATGCATTCTTGTCGTCTCTCATTTATTTTGTATTTTGTTTAAAGCCATTTCTCATCATAGGGTAGCTTTGATGTATTAACTAGTATATTATCAACTAAGTATTTTATTAATTAAGTATTGTAATATTTAAGAGAGGACTTAGAAATATTTAAGAGAGGATTTAGACACACAATTTAATATATGTATTAGTAGTTTTTTATATAAGGAATTGATTTTTATGCTGTTATGGATGTTTAGCCTTATATATTGTACATTTGATCATTATTGTATAAATCATATACCATTTTATAGGAGCAAAATGTTTAAATGTTTTATTTTTATCTTCTTATTGTAAAAAATGTATTAATTAATTGAATTGAATTTTTGGCGCCAAAAGTCATTATAAAAGGTAGATTATTTTAACTAATGTCGGTTCTGAGGAAGTCTGCAGATGAAAGCAAACCTGTTCACTTGATGACTGTATTACAAGTGCTGTTTTCGTGGATTAAACCTGTGTTTTACTATACACATCTTTGGTGGATTATTAGTGTGAAGGAAGAAGTTCTGTTCAAGCCTGAAGCAGCAGAGGTCGGTCACTTGTAATTTGGTTACAACTCTGTATATTTAAATAATGCCATCTAAACTGTTGCTGTACTTGTAGCTGAATAGGAAGTAACTCCCGCATCTTTGAATATCTTATTGAAATCATCTGCCTAGTATGTTCACCAACAGTAGGCTGATCCTGGGATAAAATGATAAATGTCAAGCCAAAAAATGTAATGTGGTTGCTGTTTTGCACATATGCACAGACTTCTCAACCTCTTAGCAAGAGAAATCTGTGCAAAACCTTAAATAATAGGGGGGCAAACAAACAAAAATAGGGACATATTTTAAATATCATTGTAATAAACTGGAGAGTTACTGGAGACACATGATTTGTCTTTGCATGCATTTTCTGAAGGTTATGAAGTCTGAAATTCAATTGTATGTCATTATTGAGTCATTATTTAGTGACTTCAATCCTCAGTGATTTGTCAGAAAACTACAAATTTTATGAGGAACGGAAAAAACTGCTAGGCAAAACTCTGGCCATTCTGCAAAAATCTGTACAGTTAAGAGGTATGCATATGCATACACACATATGAGTGGAGGAAAATACAAATACATCTGTCGTTAACATATTAGGTACTTATTGCCTTCCCTGTGAACATCTAATAGAGTGCTTAAAGTTCCTATGCCCTTCATGCTTCTGTTAAGGTATCCAATAACTTTTACACACCACAGCTCAGCAGATAATAATAATTTCCTTTAAGAGAGTAGGAAATCAAGGTCCTGTCTCCTTGAACTGCAAATCTATAGAATTTTTATGCTTTCTTTTATTAAAGGCAACATTATTGTGACAATCTTAGCATAATCACTGACAAAACAGACAAGGAAGGACCACCACGAAATGGAAATATCCAAAATAGCAACAATTTAATGAATGAACAGATGAGCGCTTTCACGTGGAAACCACGCTTCTTCAGATCTCAATTACAAAAATAAAACATACAGTTTAAATAACACTCCTAACGTAATTAATTAATTGAATAATTAAATAATTATCACTTATACATCAAATTCCACAGCTTAAAATCAAACATCACTATAGCTAATAATACTCAATTAATTAGATGAGAAGACTTGGAACTGCTCAAATAAAAGGACAGCATAAAACAAACACTATGGTCTTTTGTTGTTTGGGGTGGGGGGGATGTGGATTTCCAGTGAGATTAGTTTATGATCAGATCTCACCAATGAGGGATATACTTCCGGTGTGGAGCATTTTGTCCCCATGTTTGTGACAATGAGATCTAGTATATTTTCTCCTCGGGAACAGTGACTAGCTGTTCCATGGCATTTGAATTTATGAACTCCAGGAACCGTTGGGCTAGAAAGTTAGGGCTTGAGTAATGTTCCCAGTCTATATTCGGTAGTTGAAGTCACCCAATATGATGGTGTTTGGAGATACATTTATACCCTCCAGTGTCTTCAGGAAGGCTGTGTGGGGTTCCTGAGTTTGAGAGGGTGGCCTGTAGCATGCTACAATTTGTAGAGCAGTTTTGCCTATTGTTAGTTGCACCTGGATGGTTTCAAGCTTCATGCGTTGCCACCAACCTGGAGGTGTGAGTATCCTTTATGAATATGGATACACCTCCTTTTGTGGAGTGGTCCGGGTTTGGGGCGGGCATGATATGAGGTAAAACCTAATAGTGCCGGGTGCTCTCAGGAGCCTTGAACCAGGTTTCAGTTACAGCACAGACATCGATGCTCTCCATACTGAGAAGGGCCTCGAGTCGTGCATTTTGAGATTTAGACTTCTGGCATTGAGCAGCATTACCCTCAATTTCTTCCCATTTTTGTTTTCTAGGGTGGTAGGTTTAGAATTTGAGCCTTGCCTAAAAAGGCACTATGGGGTGGCAAGAGCCTTAGCCAATATCCGGAATCCCAGGGTGACAGGTGCAAGCCGTCCCTTGCGGAAACAGCGTGGCTTGTCAAGCATGTCATCCCAGGCAGACAACTGGATCCCCTTTGAATGACACCAGACACCAAGCCAATTGTTAAAGCTGATCATCTTGTCTCTATATTGTGGCATCATTCTTGGTGAAGGAAGGATACTGCTCAGGGTTAGGGTCATACCTGCCTGGGCTACATAATCAGAGAGCTCCTCTATGTCTCTTTTCATGCAGTCCAGGGAGGTGCGTTGCCCCAGGTCGCTCACACCAGCATGGACAATTACTTAATATTTGTACTTCCTGTGGAGTGACCCAGTGCTTGTGTTATGTGGCGGATTCTAGCGCCCGATAGGCAGCTTACTGTGACCCTCTCCTTGTTCAGCCTGGTGAGTGGGACGTCAGTGTGTCTGACTATGGAGTCACCTATGACAAGTATGTTTGGTGTTGTATTTGGCAAGGGCTGTGACTGCTTGCACACTGCTTTGTGGTTTATGTGTTGCTTGTGGGGTGTCTTGAGGTAGCAGTTGTTTGGGTGTCTGCTTTGGAGGCCTCTGCTGTTTAGGTAAATTTTTACTCAGAGCCTCAGTATGTCTTTGTGTGTTTATGTGTTTGATTCAGTGGAGTGGTAGCATTATGTGAGGCTGGTTTTGTGGTGTGTGTAGTTGCCTTCTCCTCCTGTCTGGTCTTGCCAGTCCTGAGTTGAGAGAGCTCAGCCTCCAGTTTGGCTAAATAGCTGCATCTCAAGTATTTGTGTTATGTGGGAGGAGGAGAGGGTTGTCTGTGTACATGAGGCAGTTATAACATTGCCTCAAGATTCCCAGATTCACCAGCTGGACCGAGAGGAGATTGACAACTGACCTTTGGACATGCTAGAATAATATTGGGAAATCCTTAATTGAAAACAAGGGCCAGTGGGGGAGTGAGGGTGTAGTGCTTTTAATTTTTAGTGCTGACTTATATAATTGCTTTAGTGAGCAAGTGCCAGGTAACTTGAGTGCAATGTGATACAAGTAACTAAATGCAAAAACGACAAACAGTAACTTTCTTTCAAGTGAAACAAGGAAATAAGTACAGTAAGCAATGCAGATATCACTAGTGATCCACACAGAAGCTGAAGTTAAGTGATTAGGTGAATTAGCTTCCAGGGAAATAACAAGCAAACAAACAACAAGTATATAAACAAAGCTAGATTCAGTAGGCCTGTCGTTAACATATTAGGTACTTATTGCCTTCCCTGTGAACATCTAATAGAGTGCTTAAAGTTCCTATGCCCTTTATGCTTCTGTTAAGGTATCCAATAACTTTTACACACCACAGTTCAGCAGATAATAATAATTTCCTTTAAGAGAGTAGGAAATTTTTTATTTTATTTTTTATTTTTATTTTACATTTGTTGACCGGGATAATCCGACTGGATGCATGTCCATTTTCAGCGGAGGCCCGAGGAGAAAAGCTCCAAGGGTAAGCAGATACAGCATTACATAATACCAGCATTACATATTACAAACAGACTATTTACAGAGATTACATAAGTAAGCAAGTTAAACAAGTTCCACAGGTTACAGTTAGTCCTGAGCACAAGTCAGGATTAAATTAAATTACACAGTAAACTGGTTAACAGAAATCAAGGTCCTGTCTCCTTGAACTGCAAATCTATAGAATTTTTATGCTTTCTTTTATTAAAGGCAACATTATTGTGACAATCTTAGCATAATCACTGACAAAACAGACAAGGAAGGACCACCACGAAATGGAAATATCCAAAATAGCAACAATTTAATGAATGAACAGATGAGCGCTTTCACGTGGAAACCATGCTTCTTCAGATCTCAATTACAAAAATAAAACATACAGTTTAAATAACACTCCTAACGTAATTAATTAATTGAATAATTAAATAATTATCACTTATACATCAAATTCCACAGCTTAAAATCAAACATCACTATGGCAGCTAATAATACTCAATTAATTAGATGAGAAGACTTGGAACTGCTCAAATAAAAAGGACAGCATAAAAAGAAACACTAAACTCATTTAAAATGTTGTGCTTCCAAAACTGGTTTGACGCTGATAAAAGAATTCAGACCAGGGGAAATGTGCTCGTAGCTTAAAAATCCAACTTAGTTCTACACATTCCAAATAATTATTGATATTACCCCCTCTTTGACCAACAAAAACTAGCTGTAATACTTTAAATCTAAAAGCATGTGTGTGAAACTCAGAGATGTGCTTTGCCAAAGCATTTTGCATGTTGATATTCTTAATATCATAGAGATGATTATAAATTCTATCTCTAAGTCTTCTGGAGGTTTTTCCAACATAATAACAGCTATAGCATGTGCATGTAGCTAGGTATATAAGATTGCTATTATTACAAGTGGCATAAAATTTAAGCAAGAACTCAAAGTGTAATGTAGGGTGACAAAAACTTTTAACATCATCTATCACTTTGCACGTTACAGGATTCACATGGAAATGTGCCAAAGGTCATCATTGTTTTCGGTCTGACCCACTGTTTCTTTTCTTTACATAAAATTTGTTTCAAGTTAGAACTATTTTTATAAACAAAACTAGGAGCCCTTCCTATTAGTTGTACAGTAGGAGGGTCTATAGTTAGTATATGCCAATTTCATTTTATAATTCTAGTAACAGCTTCATTGTCATTAGTATATGTCATAATAAAACTAAGTTTCTTGCCATAAGAATATGCATGTCTGCCAAAAGCAGCATATTCCATTACAGCTGAATTATTCATAAGTACATTGTCATCCTTAAAGACTTGTTCTCTAGCCTTTTTTATTACTCTATCCGTGTATCCTCTGTCTTTAAACAACCTTTCTAGGTCTAAAATTTCATCGTTTAGGATGTCTTGTTCTTTGCAGATCCTTTTTATTCTATGATATTGTCCTTTCCTTTTACAATGTTCAAGAACATAAATCTGGGATGCTTGCTATTGAAATGCATCAACCCATTTCTCCAGCATGGTTTTCGAAACAGCCTGGTACTGAGGAGTCCAGAGCTATTCTTGAGGAGAGAAACATCAAGAAAATCTATCTTATGTGTAGAATAAGTAGATGTAAATTTCAAGAAGTTCGTACAGGACTCAAGGTATTTCACAAAATCACATAATAAAGAGGCATCTCCCTTCCAAAGAAAGAAGAAGTCATCTACAAAGCGTCTATATAAAAGAATATGTGGAGAATAGATGCATTTGAAAACATGTAAAGTTTCCCAAAAATACATTACCAGGTTGGCGTAGGAATTCGCACATTGGGTGCCCATAGTGACACCCCATTGTTGTAAATAGAGGTTATCTTCAAACATAAATACGTTATTAGGAAGTGCCATCTCAAGGATGGTACAAATCAAAAAGACTTCATCATTGTTCATTCAAGTTAAACTAGGCAAGACATCCCTAATGGCATCTATCCCATAGTCATTTGGTATGGAAGTAAAAAGATTCTTAACATCTAATGTAACTAAAAGGACTTCACAATCCATGTACTCACTATTATATTGTTCAGTGTCACTTAACAATTGTGTAGTGTCCCTTAAAATTGTAGGTATCTGTTTAACCACAGGTCCAAGTTTCCGTTCTATGTATAAAGACATAGTTTGTGTTAATCACCAATCGCCCGCAACAATGGGTCTCATAGGGGATGGAAATGTTAACTTATGTAGTTTGGGTAACCCTTTTATAGAGGGAATCAAAGGATGATCTATGTGCAAACAGTCATAAAGGTCACGATCAATTAGTCTGCACATCAGTAAGTCATAAAGGTTGTCATTCACAGTGCTACATATTTTAAGTAAATCACAACTATCTATAACAAGTTTTAGTGTCTGCCAATAGTGTAAACATATCCTTTATATAGTCAAACTTATTCATAATGGCTATCCCTCCACCCTTATCTACGGGTCTAATAGTTATGTTTGAATTCATTTTAAGGGACCATAATGCCTCGGTTTCAGCAGAGGTTAGACTGAAGTATGTACAGTTATTTTTGCCATATAAACAATCATATACATCTCTTTCACATGCTTTCACAAAACATTCAACATGAGGAGGTAGTATAGGAACGTAAGAGCTTTTCTGTTTAAACATATCATGAGAATAATTAATTTTTTGACTCTGTCTCTTATTGAACATAAGTTTCAAACTAAGGTTGCGTCCAAAAATTCTAAGATCAGTTAGTAAGTCACTGATTACTGTCCTGGTAGATGGAATAAAGGAGAAACCTTTATTCAAAAAGTCAATTCTGAAGGAGATAACTCATATTTTGATAGATTAAATATCAAGCCATTTACCTTCTGGTTCTCCTGTTGACTTTGTTGTCGTTCTCTTCTGAATATTTTCCTTTTTGTCGACCCCGACTGTGGGATCTCAATTGCGGTTTGGGGCGCGACTTTATGGGTAAAGGTATAAAATGTTCAGTGTTGAACGGCAGCAGTACCTTTGGTATTGCTCCAGTTCCTGCGTTCAAAAATGCCTGCTGATTTGGAGGAGGAGTTAAACCTTCTGATGGAACAGCAAGTGAAGCAACAGAGCTTAATGTGGCATTGCTGGATGTATTTGGTGGTTCTACCAGTACATCACGAAAAGATAAATGTCCTGATTCCACCAATGTAGGCACTGATGCTGTGCTAGTAGAATTAGGCATGAATTCAGTTCTTTCAATATTATGTTGCAAATCATTGGGACGAAAGTTGTTTTGGGGCCAAACAAAGACATTCCCGATACTGAAATCTTTAAAATCTCTTTGGAGTTTCCTTTGTTTGGTCTGTTGTAATTTCTTGCTGTAAAGTGATACATTCATGTAGATATTAGTAAGTAATTCATCATATGGGTCACCTTTAAAATGGGCAGTAATGTCTTTTTGTACAGTTTCAACCTTCTTGCTAAGCTCTTCCTCTATAGGTTGAAAATATTCTATTAGCAATTTCATGTATTTTTCACCCAGCTCTATATTCAACCGCTGCCATTGTTTTAAGAGCTCCGGGTGAGAGTTCCCATACGTGGGCATACATAGGACTCTCATCCCTCTCGGGATAACATGAAAGTGCAGACTGGCCTCTAAATGTCTACGTTGCCCTGTCAAGCATTGTAACTTATATAGGTAATTTTCAAAATCTTTTGATATGCTGTTAAACTCATAAAGGTTGTTCACAGCACCTGTATTAATTGGCACAGAAACGGTCTCAAAAGCCAAACTCAGCAATGGATTTTCATGCCGAGTAAAAATATCGTTCAACTTCATTTGTAGGTTATCCAATGTAGGATACACAACCGCCTCCACTGGGGCTAATTCAGCCATGTGGCAGCAAAAATACCAAAGATGAAGAAAATACAGCAAACTGATGTAAGGAGCTGCCCAAAGGTTCAGTCCAAGATAAAAACCACAATATGACAAAACAGACAAGAAAGGACCACCATGAAATGGAAATATCCAAAATAGAAACAATTTAATGAACAAACAGATGAGCGCTTTCACGTGGAAACCACGCTTCTTCAGATTTCAATTACAAAAATAAAACACAGTTTAAATAACACTCCTAATGTAATTAATTAATTGAATAATTAAATAATTATCACTTATACATCAAATTCCACAGCTTAAAATCAAACATCACTATGGTAGCTAATAATACTCAATTAATTAGATGAGAAGATTTTTATTAAAAGCAACATTATTGTGACAATCTTAGAACAATCACTGACCAATTAGAAATTAATACTACAACATTAATTTTGCTAACTAAGATCTCCCGACTCCTTGTTTATGACTTTTCATATTAGGCATGAGTCCAGAACTTCATAATCAAACTTTCTCCAAAGAACAAAACTGTCTACATTTCTACCCTGTCACCCATTTTCTAATATTAGCCGGGAAGTTAGTCATCAGATGCATACTAAAAACACTCAGGAATTCATCTTGTAATGAAAGCATGTTACAAATGAAATACGCACACTAACCTTTCTCCTTTTCTGTATGCCTCACCCTTCACACCTCTAAATGCCCCAGACAGAACTTACCACAGATTTTCAGCTCCTTCATTGAACCATGTGTCAGGGGAACCACTGAAGATATAAATATTACTCTTTTGTGAGATATAGGCTTTCTAGGAGCAATTAAAAATGCATTCAAGGAAATAAGGTTCACCATGTTCCTTAAATATTGCTTTCACCCCCCTTACTCACCTTCCAAAACAGAGACTGCACAGACCAAGAAATTAAGGCAATCCTTATTTATTTGTAAATGTCCTAGGGACATATACCCACTTTTGGCTCATTTGCCTAGTTGGGGTTGACCATATCTGGGCACCATATTTTGCAAAAGACCTAGGCAGTGTCAAAGGATTCAGTACTTTGAAGCTGTGGAAATGCATAGCGCTCAGTAAATTATATATGAGATTAGATTAGATTGACGAAAGCCGACACACTCTGGCTAGGCTTATAAATGCCCTCAGGCAGATAGCCTAGTACGTACCTATGAACCTATGAACCTATTAGACTACATTAGATTATAGAAAACATATATCATTTAAGATCAGATAACCATGGGCTACTCTGTTAGCTTCTCTTTGATGCTCAGACTTCCCTACTCCCACCCTCCAGACTTAAGGAAGTTATTAGTGTCAAGATACATTTAAGTAACAGAGGTTAAATAAGTCATTAAAATGTAAAAAGAGATGTCTGTTTTTTTTTCAGAAACACTGGTTGATATTGTTATATACTAAAGGCATATTTTAGTCATGTTACTGACTTTGTTTTGGCCTGATGATTTCAGTATTTGACTGTCGCATTTGCACAATCACATGATTTGACAATGTTATTTAAACTTTTCATTTTAGTTAGGCTCATAGGTTAGTATAAGGCTAACTGCCCTTTTGAGCCTAGCCAATTACTCCATGTGAGAATCAAACCCTGCCCCTTGCGTTTGTAAGGTAAACACCTTGGCCATTATGCCACCCTCCCACCATTTTACTATGCACTTCTTAAATGAAGCCATATATCCACATCAGACAAAAGCATTAATGTTTGTACATTGTTAAAGTATATTGGTTGTGTGTATGCATGGGTACTCTATCCTTCTGTCACCTTCTTTCTGTCTATGTATCTATTTAATCTTTGTTTCCCTTATTTCAGTTACTTACTATTTTGTACTGTTTCTTTCCCTGTATATTACAAACTAAAGTAACATGTTTACTGGAAACACAAACAACTGAAATGCTATTTGCTAAGTACAATCAAGTACACAACTAATCAAGCTATCAAAATACTACAACACTGAACCAGATCTAATCAAACCAGCTTTATAAAATAACATAACCACACATCTATTTCTACACCTGCAATCCACAACATGGCTGGGCTTTGCACCCATACCTTTTTACATATATATATATATATATATATATATATATATATATATATATATATATATGTGTGTGTGTGTGTGTGTGTGTGTGTGTAAAATCCATAACTGCACAACTGCTGGGAACAAAACGAAGAGCAGGCACAGCGAATCACTTTTAGCAGCATAATGGAAACAACACAGCAACACAGGCAGAAATATGTTTAAAACAAAACTAGACATTGCTCTAACTAGAGACCCTTCTGTTAATATATTTCCACCTAAATACCCGATACCTTTACCTGCATTACTTATGTATATTATGCATTCAATTAAGCAACTTCTGGCAACACATGAAAGAACCAGGGGCACAAATTCAATTGCTACCAGCAACTGAATATAAGCAGTGCAATTAGAAAACATATTAAAACCACTAAAAATAAATAAATAAATAATTAAATAGGCGACACCCTGTGTGGCAGCAGCTGCTTCAGATACCTAGAGAAAAGTGCACTGTTTGTCTTGTTTTTCATCAAAAACAACAGAAAAAAAAAACAGATTTAAGGGCAGGGAATGAAGGTATGATTAACTACAATGATGAGAATCTTCTGGAAATCCTATCTCATATCTTGCTGTGCTGCATGTTTGATGAACTGCTAGCAGAGAGGCCTGTAAACTCAAACACACTCCATGAACTCCTGCTGCTTGGAATCTTACTGGAACATGGTAAAACCTGCAGAAACCTGTCTAACCAGTTGACAATTGGACAGGGGAAGCATATTAAAAGGTTGGGAGGGTGGCCTAATGATTAAGGTGTTTGCCTTACAAACACAAGGTGCAGGGTTTGAGTCTCACAAGAGAGAATTGGCTAGGCTTAAAATGGCTCGCAAGGGCATTTAGCTAAGTACTAATCTATGAACCTAAAAGAAAGGCTCTGGAGCAGGAATTAAGGCCAGACTGAAAAGAAATCCCACAGGCCTGCACTTCCTTCCATGTTGCTGGCAAATGTATGTTCACTGGGGAGCAGGATGGACTATTTAAGGATAGGTTTTTCCACACAATCTAAAGTGAGAAATAATTGTTTATTTGTGTTTACTGAAACTTGGCTGAACTCCAGTATAAATGATAGTACAATATATGTGGAGGGGATGTCACTATTTCATGCTGACAGAAATCAGTCTCTTTGTGGCAAATCTCATGTAAGAGGTGTTTGTGTGTATATCAAAAACAACTGTTGTACAAACTGTAAAACAATCACCTCTTACTGCTCAGAGAACATTGAGTTCATGTCACTAAAATGCAGACCCTTCTACTTACCTAGGGAATTCAATGGGGTGAGCATAACAGCTGTTTACATCCCCCTTAGTGCTAATACCAATGTGGCATTGGACATTCTGTATCTGTCAATAAAGAACCTCCAGAATAAGAACCCTGAGTTTGACCATATAATTGCAGGTGATTTCAATCAAGCTGACTTGAAATCTGTATTACCTCATTACCGTCAACATGTGTACTTTGCAACAAGAGGGGAGAACTCTCTGGATAACGTGAACACAAATGTAAAACTGGCCTACAAAGCAGTACCTTACTCACATCTGGGCAACTCGGACCATCTGGCCTTCATGCTGCTTACTGCATGCCCATCACTGCTGAAAAGGGGCAAACCTACAACCAAACAAGTAAGGATATGGCCTGAGGGAGCAGGCTTGGCACTACAGGACGGCTTCGAATGTACACACTGGTTGGTGTTTAGAGATGCAGCTGTAAAGAACCACTATATTGACCTGGAGGAGTATATGGAATCTGTAATGGCCTATATTTCAAAATGTGTTGATGATGTAACAATCATCAAATCTATCACCATACGTGCCAATCAGAAACCCTGGCTATCTGGTGAAGTATTTGAGCTCCTAAAGGCGTAAAATGCTGCATTTAAATCTAAAGACAACAACGCCCTAAGAGAGGCCAGAGCAAATCTAAGTAGAGGTACAAAGGAGGCTAAGAGGACTTATGGACATAAAATTCAGGGACACTTCTCTGACCAAAGAGACTCTAGACATCTCTGGCAAGGCATACAAGCCATAACCAACTACAGGCCTACATCCTTCCTATCTGATGACAGTGCAGAATTTCTGAACAAACTAAACACCTGCTTCAGAAAGTTTGATATGGACAACAACACTGTGCCAAATAAGCTCCCTGTCCAACAGGGTGAGGAGTTGATATGTCTAAGAACATGTTCTGAAGTCCCTGAGATGAGTAAACCCAAGAAAAGCAGCTGGTCCTGATAATATTATGGGAAGGGTTCTAAGAGACTGTGCTACCCAACTGTCTATTGCACTAACAGATATATTCAGCACATCCCTGCAATTAGCCATTGTACCCAGTTGCTTTAAAATACGACAATTATTGCTTTACCCAAGAAATCCCAACTGATAAGCCTACATTATTACTAGCCAGTTGCACTTGCATCAAAAATAATGAAGTGTTTTGAATGGTTGATCAAGAACCGTATCTCTTCAAGCTTACCTGCAACACAGGATACATTACAATTTGCTTATAGATCTAACCACTGCACAGCTGATGCAATAGCTATAGCACTTCATGAATCCTTGGCACATCTAGAGAACAAGAATTGCTATGTCAGAATGCTGCTCATCAATTTTATTTCTGCCTTTAACAATGCCATCCCCCCAGAATCTGATATCGAAGCTGATCCAGCTGGGCATCAACACCCCCCATATGTAACTGGATACTGGACTTTTTCATCAACAGACCCCAGAAACTATGCATGGGAAATAACAGTTCAGTCAGTATTACAATGAGCATGGGTGTCCCTCAGGGCTGTGTTTTGAGTTGTCTGCTGTTCACATTATTGATGCACAACTGCATGGCCAAGCATGAATCTAACAAAATCATCAGATTTGCAGATGATACCACTGTCGAAGGTCTTGTCAGAAGTGGTGAGGAAACAGCTTACAGGGATGAAGTGGAGCATCTGATAGGCTGGTGCAACAGCAACAATCTGGCCTTAAATGTAAACAAGACCAAATAATTAATAGTGGAATTCAGGAAATACATCAACCTCTGGAAGTTAAGGGGGTGGCAGTGGAAAGAGTCAAAAACACCAAGTTCCTGGGGGTGCACATCTCAGATGACCTATCCTGGTTGACTCATATTAACCACACAGTGAAGAAGGTACAACAATGTCTGCACTTTCTAAGGAAATTGAGGAAGGCAAATCTGTCTCAGTCTATTCTCAAAGCCTTCTACAGTGGGACCATCAAGAGCATCCTCTCAAATTACATCATAGCTTGGTATGGCAACTCCAAAGCATCTAACCTCAAGGCTCTCCTGAGAGTAGTAAGGACAGTGGAAAGTCATTGGTTTCCCGCTTCCATCCATGGATAATATGCACAAGATGGGGTGTGTGGGAAGGGCTAGGAAGATAATAGACAATTCCACTCACCCTGCCCATGGCATGTACTTCCACCTATCCTCAGGCAGTGAGTACCGCAGCTTACACTGCAAAACATCTAGACTGAATAGGAACTTCTTAACTGTATCCATAAGGCTGCTGAACTTCAATGTCAGGCATGACAGTGAATAACCAGATCAATATGCCACTTTCTGTGAAGTATCATAGGTTCATAGGTTCATAGGTTCATGCTAGGCTATCTGCCCTGGGGCATTTATAAGCCTAGCCCGATTGTGTTTGGCTTACGCCACTCCTTGATTTGAGTATACTGTGCCCTTTTTAAAGTTTAGTTTACTGTGCCTCTGTCTAATAGTGACACGGACATAATCCCCGGGACGAACCTACGATCCCCCATCCACTCATCAAGATTCTTCTTGAAGACAGTCAGTGATGTGCTCTGCCTAACATGAATTGGAATTCTATTCCAGAGCAAAGGGAGCCTCTGGGTTATGAATTTATCCCTCCAGCATGTTCTATTTATTTCTGTGCTGAGGTTCAAGTCCTTCGAGCGCGTGGCTCTAAGGGATTTAGATTTACTGAGGTGGAGCATGTCCATTAATTCTGGGTTGGACATAGCTTTATATGTCAGGCATAGATCACCTCGAAGTAGGCGGTATGCAACTGAGTAGAGCTGGAGTTTTTTTAACCGAGCAGCATATGGCATCTGTTTGAGTCCCTTGATCCTCCTGGTGAGGTACTTTTGGGGTCTTTCTAATTGCTGCAGGTGTCGGGTAAGGTACATCCCAAAGGGGGCATTGTATTCTATGATGGGTCTGATGAGGGATGAATAAAGGGGCACGATTACCTCTCTTGATCTAGATGTGAATCCTTTCATGATGAGGTGGGCTATGTAGAAGGTCTTTCTAACCACTTTGGCAATGTGGTTGTCAAAGGAGAGATTGCTATCAACTTGGGTCCCCAGATCCCTAATTACTTTCTCTGTACTTAATGGGTTACCACCTATGTGGTAATTTGTGGGCACATTCTTTTTGCCAAAGGGTATGACTATACACTTTTTGGCATTTAGCTTTAGACCATGGCTCTGGCACCAGTTATCCATCTCTGAGAGACCTTTTTGAAGGATGTTTGTGTCAGTTGGAGAGTCGATTATGGTGCCCAGTTTGCAGTCATCTGTGAACTTGGTGAGCCATAGTCCTCCCACGTTGGCCTGTACCTCAGAAAAGTAAATACCGAACAAGAGAGGTCCCAGGACAGAACCTTGTGGGATGCCACTTGTGACCGGTTTCGAGTCTGACATGGCTCCAGAAACTCTGACTTTGTGGGTTCTGTTTTGAGTCAGTCATCTATAGTAATCACTCTGACAAATTGCTTCAATAACTGGTACAGTTAGCCTGATTTTTTACACTATTACTCCCTGAATGTGCAATAACCACTCCATACATGTGCAGTAAGAACATCAGAATGTATCATACTACAACCGATGAAGCGCAATATCTAAGCAATCACAATGTAAAGTCATATCCCGGGATTCAATAAAGGGATTTATGCCAGAATAGTGGAGCAACTTCTACACAGAATATGGCCGCCGGGCGATTCAGCAAACAAGGCTGGGGGCATGCATAAGCCTGCTAGCACTATTCTGGCATGGACACCACTGAATAATGCTAATTACCTCATTTGCTGGTGAAAACCATACAAATGAGATGAATTAGTGATTCAGTAAGCAGGCAAGCTTCCGTGCCAAAACAGTGTCCATTGTAGAAATGTTTTCGGTTACTGACCATGTAAATTTCTGCAAAAATCAAAATGGGGGCTTGATACCTCAAAGTAAAGCATGCATTATAGTCATTAGGAAAAGAGTTGCAAAATTATAAAAATTAGAGTTTATTTTTTTGGCCGATTTCGGCTGTTTAAGCATAGTGCAGGGCCCGTAAATGAGATCATGCAGAAAATTAAATGTGACAAGACAATTTTAAGTGAAATCTGCATTTTGCCATTATGGTGTATAGCATACAGAATCAAACCAATAACAGGTAACACTGGTTGCTAAGGGGAAAGGCTCTGGTGTAGTGGTATAACAAGAGACAAAGGCAGCGGGATATGCAAATGAGTAAATTTTACTGAATACCAAAATGGGAGACCACTGTCTGCATGTAACTAACTGTGTAGGAGCTATAAGGAAGTGATGTAAGCAGGAGAAGCAGCTGACATGAAAAGGGTGTGTGTCATGCTTGGTGTAAGCATATTGGAGCTCCACGGCTTCCAGTTGAGCTTAGCTAAGCACAGCTAAGCAAGGGGGTGTGTCTGAGGCTGTTATTACTTATTCCATGAAATGGGGAGCGTGTTCACGTCCAGGTGAGGGCCTTTTCTGCTTAAAAGTGTTTACTTTAGCTAAATGGGTTTGCATGGCATGCACCGGCTCTTAAACAAAACAAACAAAAAAAAAAAAAAACAGAAATAGCAGTCTTGTTTACATTTGGGCAGTGGGTTTGCATGGCACGCCACAAGGCTTAAAAGGGGCAGAAGTGGGAAGGGAAAAAATAAAAATGGGAAATAGAATAAAATTAGTCAAGTACAAATAATATAGCTGGCAGGTGGAATGTATCATGGTCAGCCAATCATACAGGCAGCATTTGTAGCACAACAGTGTAAACTATGCAAACACCTTTCAGTCTGTTTTTTTTTCCCACAAACTCTGCACCATCGCTATACACACTCGGGGGAATTTTAACCGACAAAATATTAGGGGCTGCTGTCACTTTGGTACATCAGTATGTGCTAGAGGCGGGGGCAGTGAGGAGGATAATGCTGACAACCGCCCCAGACAGACGAGGAGGAGAAGAGTATTCAGACCCAGGGTAACCTACCAAGGCCTACATGATCTGGAGATAGTAGAGCACTACAGGGTGGACTGAGACATACTTCAACAACTCATTGAGCTGTGCCGGCCTCAGTTCAGACCCAGAGCCAACAGAAGGGAACTCATCCAAGTGGATACCAAGGTATGTATAGCCTTCAGAATACCAGCTACAGGTGCTTTCCAAAGACCTACTGGGGACATCATGGGGGTCTCACAGGTATCTGCATCCAGAGTACTCCACCAGTTCCTGGATGCCTTGCTACCACTTGCCAGTGAGCACATTTACTTCTCAAGCACCACTGAGGAGAGGACCAGCAATATGCGCCTCTTCCACCATGTAGCAGACTACCTCGAGTTACTAGGTGCCATAGACTGCATGCACATCCACATCAAAGCACCACCCAGTGAACAGGGTAGGGTCTACGTAAACCGCAAGGGCTTTCACTCCATCAACTGCCAGGTCATGTGCAATGCCCAGGGCATTATCATTAATGTGTGCTGTCAGCCCTGGAAGCTATCATGACACCCACATCTGGCATTCCTCACAGCTGTACCAGGGATTTGCCAGGGGAGACATCCTGCATGGCCATTTGGTGGGGGATGCTGGCTATGCACTAGAGCTGTGGATGATGACACCCATCAGAAATGCACATGCACCCACTCAAGGATGCCATAATGAAGCACACACAAACCAGAATAATTATAGAGCATGTGTTTGGGATGCTTAAGTCACGGTTCCACTCCCTTGATGTATCTGGTGGAGCCCTGCAGTACTCTCCAGTCACATGTGCACACATGTTCATAGTATGTGCCATGCTACACAATATGATCCTGTGGAAACAGCTGCAGCAGGAACAGCATGGGGAAGGCCACACAGCCCCCCCCCCACCATTGCCAAGGTCCCCACAGGCACAAAGGGACTTGGAGGAGGAAACTCCTGAGCCAGCTCCTGTAGGCAGATGGAGGCATGCCCAGCCTTCCCTGACCTTGGCAAAGAGGCAATGCATAGCACACACACTGACACTGTAAGGACTCAGGGACTGATACCTCTCTCTGACTCGCATACACAGTACAATGGATACCACAGACATCACACTACCTGTACCTTACCATGTATAGGCAGTGTACTGCATGAATCCAATATAGGCAGCCCTCAAGCACTGTCCTCACAACTGCCACAGGCACAAGGTAAGTCAGTCTTCTAAACAATAAATGATTGGAGTAGTATGTTCTGGTAGCATATCTATGGTATGGCTGCATGCATGCCAGGGAATGGGGTGGCTTTCTGGGATAGAAGCAGACAACTGACAGCAATGTGAAACACCAGGAAAAGTTTGCCCAATACTGGATTCCCCACAGCATGCAGTAGTACCCAAGGTGACAAATCTCACTGCAGTATATGTGGGGGGCAAACTAACTGGGGGGGGGGTCATAGGTCACATGCATGGATGTCAGTATGGGGGTCCCATACTCACCCCTCCACCTCACCCAGCAAGTCAGCTGTAGAAAACCATAAAGAAATGTCTGGCAAAGGCCCACAAATGGTGACAATTATGAAATACCCCCTACAGACTCACATAGTGATAGCACAGCAGGTTGGACAGTTGCAATAAGGCTCTGAAGGGTAAGAAGTCTGAAACTCAAAGATATGTCATTACAATCTGACCTGTAGTCTTTAGTGATATGCCTCTATTCTCCAAGATAGGGCACGGTACTATGCTAAATGGAACCAAAATGTAAAGCAAATATCAGCAATGTCTGTGCAAATGTGTACAGTTGACAGGTATGGCCCCCTCCCATATTCCCAAAGAAATGCAATAACATGTTTACATAATTACACTGCTACCTTGTAATATAATAAAGGTATACTGCCTTTTAATTTTCTTCTTTTGATTTGTCTAACATATCTATTGTTAAATCAATTTTGTTAATATTCAACAGTGTATAACTTTTCTTTAAGTAATATCATTTGTTAGTGTAAACTGTGCTTGTAAAAGACCTACTTAGTGATTGTATAACTTCTATTGTAAACTGCTGTATTTCATGGAGCTTTTCTCCTCGGGTCTCCACTGAAAATGGGTCCCAAGCCCAGTTGAACTAACCTGGTTAACAAATGTCAATAAATAAAATAAATAAATATGTATGTTTGCAGGGAAATAGCAGCAGAGGACACATTGCCAGGGCTATCCCCATCAACATGATAACTTATTGCATGTTCACAATATGCAGGGGTCAATGAGTTATGAATGTGTGTGGTTACTACTGACAGGATGTGGCAGACACTTACTCCTGGCTGTTGTGTCCTAGTGGCCTAGATACAGTACTGTGGTTGACAGGGCCATGTTCCAAGAACTGCAGTGCCAACTATTCTGCATGTCAGCTACACCTACGGTAGGAGTTGTACACACTGTCCAGATGTCAAGATCTGTTAATGCAGGAAAGCTGGTCAGGTCATGGACAGGGGGCCACACACATGGACAGTATGCAGTTTGGAGTAATCTACACAGTGTCTACCATACCTCTCAATTGCACAGACCTTTTGCAGAATGTCTAGAGGTTTGCATCATATTTATGGTCTGTATATCATGAAATAGTGGTTGTCTGGTTATGTATTGGCAAATCAGGTAAGACTAAGGTCAGAAAATAATGACAGATTGTAGTGTTAGACCTTATACCCTATAGAAACATGCATAATAATGCAAAACTTGTTACTGAATCACCTTTCTAGGTTTATAAGGCCGATGCTTAAAAATAGTCCCTATATTTAGGCCCATGTCCCCCAGTTACTCATGGCTGTGTCCAAATGTTTGGTTCTCAGAAGTTGAGCGGTATGGTGCCTAGTAGGACAGCAGGTATCCGAAGGTCAGTGTACTGCCAGTTTATAAAAAGGCTGCAACCTTTCTGTGTCAGCACTGACAACATGTCACTGGCCAACAGCCATACCCCTGGAATGACAGAGGTTGCCACAGAAGGAGCACAAGAATGCCTTGGATATCTGTTCTACTTCTCCCAACATTGCATTTCTCTGCCAACTATTTGCGAAACAAGAAAGGATCATGTCAAAACAGCAATGGCAGACAGTGGGGAAGCAGAAGTTACACCCATAAGAGCAAACAAGCAATTACCGAACCGGTCTCCTAACTGTCTATGTTTGGCAGAACATGATTAACACCCTGACCCCATGTGTGGGCCTTTGACTGTCATATTTGGGCCTGTCCAGATGTCAGTCTGTGACTGTATGACAGCTAGGTCCACATGTAGCCTCATAATAACATATAGCAACACAAACCGTCTAAGGACAACAGCAAATGGAGTGGTGCAATGATGGATAGCCTGCTTAATAGGTACACTCAGAGGTGTGAAGTCCACAACCTTGTGTGTGATATAACAGCATGTACCCCAATCATATCAGAATTACAAATACATAGCAGCCACTGTGGCCAAAGCCTGTGATTGGACTACATATAGACAAAGAGACGCACATAAGGGGAAGGGGAACCACTGGCCAGACAAATGGAGAATGCGCGCACCAGAACAAATAGTGCAGTAACATAGGTGGCATGCAGTGTATGGAGTCAGTAAACATCACCTGCAAATAAACAACAAACACCCAAGTAAGTAGAGTTCTGCAACAAAACATAATCCCAAACAATGGACACCTCAAAGGCAAAAATCACATGAGACCTCCACAAACCTACACACCACAGACCATGTAGACTCTACACACCAAGGTCATGCAAACACTAAGGCCTTACCTCAAACCCCAAACATTTACACTACACAGATAGGCTAGCAACACTGTCCCTCTACCCCATGCCATACAGACTCTGCTGAGGTGATCCCTGTCTGGCATACAAAGCAATCCAGACCCTGCCTTGATGGGACTGTTGCACATCTGGAACTCAAGGCCCACTCCATCAACCTGTAGGTGCAGCATCAACCCGGGCTGTGATATCATTACAGCTTGTTGGTGTGACAGATACGTGTTCCACACACTCCCCTATCTGTGGAATACACTCCCTGTCAATGGCAAAGCAAGTGCCTCAATACCCCTAGTGATGTGCTCCCTGTATAAGTGCATGGGAAACACAAAATACAATCTAGTGATTCCACCTGTGTCCCTGCTGGACAGGGGCTCTGTGTGCTGACATGTCATAACAATGGGCTACACTCTCATCTGTGTGGATTATGAGGGCCAATACCCTACTAACATCATAGCAACCTATCAACCTATACACAACTGTCTGTCAGTGGTTCACCACATTACTCAGAGGTACTGCTCTGCCACTGACATACCTGGAAGTCACAGTGCTATGTGGAATATAATACACATATAATGGACATGTCTGCACAGTAGAATGCACTCTGTACTGACACCCATGTCTCCCAACCTCTGACAGCAAGACATCTGGACAAGGTCATTAATAAAAGTGGGACAAAGGCCCAATGATAGGCACATGTTGCATATATTGCCCTTACAAACTGAGAAAGTTGGTATAATAATGGGTTTTGCGTTAGCAGGAATTGCCTGCAGGATATGAAGTTTGAAACACTAATGTCTGTCATTATTTTGTAATGTCATTCTTCAATTACATGCAACTAACTTGCCATAAAAACACAAGTGTATGTAGACTGGATGAAACTTCTAGAAATAAACCTGGACAATCTGCCAAAAATGTACAGTTGAGAGGTATGGCCACACCAGGATATGACTTTTCAGGTATGAAGAATGCCACACAAGCAGGAGATCGCCAACCAGTATATCACCAAGTTGCTGGACTGTTTACACAGCTGCATCAGTCAACTGGCTGTAGCCACACCTGTCAACTGGCCTTTTTAGGCCAGAATGTATATAGCTGGGCTCATAATATTGGTCTGTGCATCATACATCTTGTATTCCTCTGGTAAAGGACTGTGATGATCTGAGGATGTCTGTCAGTAGGTAATGGCACAATACATTCCAGTGTTAGACTTCAGATATGTCAGAAAATGTCTGCTAAAACTAATCCAGTACCTCTAGTAAAGTCCTGTTTACTTTTGAGAGGTATGGCTGTAGCACACAAAACCCCAGACCGGAGTACAACTGTCTCTGGAATGGAGTCCCACTCTCACTGTAGAAGGACATACTGGGCATGCTCCTACACTTAGAGAATCACAGGTCATGTGGGAACCCACATTTGACTATATAACTGTATTGTGCATATATGTCTTTGCATATACACAGCTATGTACACCTTAAATGTCCCTACACACACCCAACAGACAGGATTACCCTCAGCTAGCTGTAGGTGGCTCATATGTGATATATCTGCATCTGTTATATGTGATACACAGACATATATATGGGCAACATATAACAATATGTCAAGCATGCACATACATAGACGTGGGGAAGAGAAAGACAGACAGTGATAGAGAAAGCCACACAAGGGGACACATAGAGAGTGAGTCATACACAGGGATACCCTGAATGGCATAAAGTGATGTCCTGCTGCAGACAGTTGCATAGCAGTCGTAACCAGTTGTACATGCCAGCAAGAAGGCAAGCTCCATTGTGTAAAAGTACTGAGGTGGGGGTTATAATATCACATCTCCTGCCTTTGCGTTTGTGTGTGTGTGCATGTGTGTGTGTCTGTGTGTGTGTATCTGTACGTTTAAGTAGTAGGAGGCTGTTTCCACCCAGTACACTTCCCATTGCCCTACTTCACAAGATCTGCTGCTGTCATTCACATTAGAAGAACCATTGGACACCTGTCAGCCCTACAAGCTCTATTGCACATGCAATAACATGCACGTGCAATAACATGCAACACTATAGTACAAATGACTAGATAGGTGGGGGTTCTAATCTCAGTCTTGGTAAGTGTGTAGGTGTGAAAGTGCATGCGTGCATGTGTTTGTTTGTATGTGAAACAGTTTTAGACCATTCCCACCCAGTGCACTTCCCAGTGCCCTACTTTAGTAGTCCTGCTGATGTCATTCCTCTTAGAAGTACCTTTGCACAGCCCCAGCCCTATCAGCTATGTGGCACGTGCAATAACTATGTAACAGTATAGTACAAACAACTTGCTAGGTAGGGGTTCTACTCCCAGTACTGGCAAATGTGTGTATGTATGTTCAAGCATGTATGTTTATAGGGTGAAGTATTTTGAGGACTTTCCCACTCAGGGTGCATCCCAGTGTCCTACTTTAGCAGGCCTGCTGATGTCATTCACCTTAGAAGTACCTTTGGACACTTGTCAGCCTTTAAGCTCTGTAGCCCGTGCAATAACTGTGTACCACTATAGTACAAATAACTAGATAGGTAGGGGTTCTATTCCCAGTCCTGGCAAATGTTTGTAGGATGAATTTTGAGGACTATCCCACCCAGTGCCCTACTTTAGCAGTTCTGCTAATGGCATTCACCTTAGAAGTACCTTTGGGCACTTTTTAGCCCTATAAGCTCTGTAGCACATGCGATACCTGCGTAACACTATAGCACAAATAACTAGATAGGCAGGAGTTCTATTCCCAGTTCTAGCAAATGTGTGTGTGCACAACAGTTTATAAGTGTGTATGTTTGTAGAAAGAAGCATTTTGAGAACTTTCCCACTCACAACACTTCCCAGTGCTCTACTTTAGCAGTTCTGCAGATGTCATTGCCCTTAGAAGTACCTTTGGACAACACTCAGCCTTATAAGCTCTGTGGCGCATGCAATAACTAACAGTATAGTACAGATAAATACATAGGCAGGGGTTCTACACTCAGTTTTGGCAAGTTTGTGTGTGTGTGTGTGTGTGTGTGTGTGTGTGTGTGTGTGTGTGTGTGTGTGTGTGTGTGTGTGTGTGTGTGTGAAGGTGTTTGTAAGTGTGTATGTTTGTAGGGTAATGTATTTTGATGCCCTTCCTGCCCAGTACATTTCCCATTGCTGTACTTTACAAGGGCTATTGATGTAATTACCTTAGACATACCTTGTGACACTATTAAATCCTATATGCTCCGTGGGTCATGTGATAGCTGTGTAACACTGTAGTACACATAATTGGATAGGTAGGGGTTCTAAACTCAGTACAGGCAACTGTGATACTATGTGTGTATATGAGAATCACATCACCCCTATGTTTGTTTAGGTGAGAATCATATCCTCTGGGGGTGTGAGCTATACCATTTTGATGCATGTACCACCCAGTACATGCTCCATTGCCCTACTTTACAAGGTCTGCTGATGTCATTCCCCTTAGCTGTACCTGTATACACTTGTCACCCATCTAAGCTCTGTGGCATGTACAATAACTGCATAATATTATAGTGGAAATAATTAGATTGGTAGGGGCTCTAATCTCAGTTCTGACAACTATAATAGTGTGTGTGTGAAGCGTATTCCCTGTGGCTTTTGTGTGTGTAGGTTATACCATTTTAAGGATTGCTGACCCCCTACCCATGACATTACTTTAAAGACCATGTTAATAGCATCTGGCTCACATGCACCATGTAACACTATACAGCCCATACCAGTTATCTGTACAGATGTACATGGGATATGCACATGTTTGCAACCTATATGTAGTCTGCATCCCCTGACAATGAGCATTCCTGTCATATCATTGCCAGATATGTCACTATTACCATACTGACACACATGCCAGCATCAGACATTGTATCAGACTAACACATCATGTTGCTACAAAGTCTGTCACTCTATTACTTGTGCAGGCTTGTAGGAGCAGTAGATGAGACCAATTGCTATATCTGGTGGGTTATCTATGAAGGCATTCACAAGATTACCTGTTGTAAGAGGTTGTGTATGTCCCAGGCATGTAATCTATGTGGAGCATGTCATGTGTACGCAGTACTATAGTACATACAAGTAGATGCATAGGGGTACTAATATGTCTATTGGCAACTGTGTATGTGTTTCTATATGCACAGCCCCTGCTGCTACCTTCAATGTGAGCATGTGATGGCTATACTATTTTGTGTGCCTCTTCCACCCTGTGAACTCCCCCAGTACCAACCTAGTGTCAGCCCATAGAGATGTCATCCACTGTACAAGCACAGTTACACAGTTACTAACACCAAGCCACTATGGTGCATGCAATAGTCATATCCCTGCGTATTATATACTAATAGATGGGTAGGTCATCTACTCTGAGAAGTGTCACCTCCATGTGCATGTGTGCTTCAATGCATGTCCCCCTGCAGTGGTGTGTGTGTGTGTGTGTGTGTGTGTGTGTGTGTGTGTGTGTGTGTGTGTGTGTGTGTGTGTGTGTGTCAGATGGCTCTAACATGCTAAGGGCCTCTCAACCCACCATTGACAATCCTAATAGCCCCTGCAATTGTCACCCACTTCAATAGTAGTGGCAGACACTGCCCCACTACAGTACCGCTGTGCAATCTGTGTTATGTATCTAGCACTATCATTTGTAAGACTGTGCAGGTAGAGGCTATGCTCAGCCCTTCATCAGTTGCCCCATGTACAGGACTATGACTTTGTATGCACTACCAGCATGACAGGCCAGACATGCATATGAGATAGCAGAAACATATGCTGGTGATTGTCAGGTTAGACTAACACAGAGTGACTTATGACAGGAATACATAACCCAAACCTGTCATACACAGTACCAGACATACCCTCATCAACTGCATGATGGCTGAGTGGATGGGACAGAAATGGCAGGGGCAACAGGTGCTGATAGCTGAAACTGTTGCAGTTAAAGTAATGGCTAAGCTTGTGAGGGTCCTAGTGCCAGTAGTCAAGTAACGTCCTCTGTATGTGTGAGCCTGCAGTCCTACAGAACACCCAGGTGACATGTATGAAGTATAGGTGGCTGTGTCAACGGTATGTATGCAAAGTCACACTGTCTTCCACAATTGCCCCTCACACACTGTTGCATGTAAACACACCTGGTAAATACCTACATATATAGCTGTACCTTGACTATGAAAAGGTCACTCTTTCCACTCTGCCTTACTCATCATTGCTACTGTCAGCAGGCCCACAGCCTGCAGACACACAGACACCTGGAACACAACCAGAATACAGTATGTGACACTACAGTCAGTCAGCAGTACTAATAGCAATAGTGCATCATGGCTAACAAGGTACATACACCTCGATGTGTACCCATAACTACTGCCAGCAGACAGCACCTTACACAGCATGACATTGCTACACTGTACTATAGTCACCCTGTGCATCAGACCCATATGAGCATGTCCGTGCATTGATGGTATGGATAACAGGGTTATGGCACAAGTATCATCACATGCACAGGGTGTGGTGTTGGATTGCCAGAGGCCTAGGCTGGGCCATATGGCTGACATCATATATGTGTGTGTGTCTGGAGGGGCGGTGTTTAACTGGGCCATGCAGAGGAGCTTATGTGTCTGGTGGTGACTGGCCTGTGATAGGGATGTGTGAGTGTTTGTCTGGACGCCATCAAACCATGTGGATGCCTGACACAGGGCTATGTTGGACAGCCATAGACTGTACATGGCAGGATGTATGGTTTACCATCTCCCGGCAGGGACATGAGAACTGCTTCTGCTAGGAGTATCACGACAGATGCAGTACTACTCCCCAATGTTGACTACTCTCAGTTGGAGCCATGTCCCTGATGGAACTGGCCAGGACAACATGCCTATGGCCTGCTGCAGTGCGGTGTGGACAGCATCTTCCCTTTGGTACTGGTGTTGGTACTGTCACTACAGGACTGTGAATGTGTATGGCCATGTGGACTCTCAGCTGATCATGTTGCTGACCTATGTCCACCTGGCCGATGCCCTACTCCCACAACATGCTCAAGCACAGACATTGCATGGTTGAGCAGTGACCCCACTGTCTATCCATGACATTGGCAAGATGACGTATGACATCACAAATGCCATGGAGGTCATCACGCATGGCAGGAAGCACTGCATTCATGACCATGAGCATCTGTCTGGTGTTGCGGTCAGTACGCGACTCTGCCTCCATGATGGACCATAACATGCATCTGTTGACATATGCTGTGGTACTTGCAACAGGTGCTTGATGGGCAGCAGTCCTTCATCAAGCACCATTGTCCATCTGCCTGTGTGTGACCTCACCTGCTGTCTGGCTATGGCTGGTGTCTACACTCACATTCACAATAGTCAACATACAAGGCTGTTCCATGCCACCACCCTCAACCTGCCCATTATCTGTGACTCCTGGGGACTGGGTATGTGTGGGCATACTGACTGTGTGCTGGGAAATGATGGGTGAAAGTGGGACACCAAACAATGGCACAGATTCAGGCACCAAAAACCCCATCTGTGCCTCACTATGACTACCATCGTCATGGGAGTCCTTTAAGACACTGACATCAGGTTGTGAGGGGGAGAGACACCAACCCCTGCATTAACCTGCGATGGGAAGACAACATTTGTAAATTAATACTCTGCAGTACTATGTTTGCTGATGCACACACACACACACACACACACACACACACACACACACACACACACACACACACACACACACACACACACACACACACACACACACACACACACACACACTCTCCTGGTACAGTCTGGAACAGCTTTAACAGTTATGGGCCCTTCAGGGCAGATGTTATGGTAGTTCTGCCTGTCACACATCATCTCTTTCACAACTACTGTAAGGCCCACAAAAAAGGGTCCTACTGTGTGATAGGCCTAGTAGCAGAATGGTAATTGTGACCAAGACCAAGGCTATTGGAGTGAGCTATACAGTGTCACCAAGTGCATATGCACATACTGTAAGAGCTGGCTTACTGCTATACAGACCACACACAATGACAACGTGTAATGATATGTGATGATAACTGATGAAGGAATAAGACTATACATTGTCACTATAATACCTAGACAGTTCAGACTCACAGGGATTCATTTCAGACAACATTACAGGACAGTCTGCAATAGATACAGGAAACATGTAAAGAAATAGGTGCATAGCCTCATATGATGATACCAGGCTATTGGCCCTGATGCCCTCATAAGCCTGGCCCAGGCTTTCACTCATGTCTCTTAAAAGCTGGCACCTGTTTCCCCTGTCCAGCTGGGACACATGTGGGATCCCAGGGGTGTCTCATCCATTTCACATGCAGTCACCCAGCTTTTTCTTCAAGAGGGTTTTAGACATAATCTTCTAGACACAGGGAAGGAGTGTATTTTACAGATGGTGTATTGTGAGGGACACTACACTATACCACCAACAAGTACTATACATGTCACAGACCAGGTGAGGGCCTTGCGTACGTGTTGCATGAGTGGGGTTTGTCTTACAGATATGCAGAAACACCATCAAGGCTAGTTTGTAAATGGCCTTGTATGCCAGACACAGGTCACCTATGATCAGTCTGTATGAGACTGAGTACAGGGACAGGGCTTTTAGCATATCTGTATAAGATAGGTGTTGCAGACCCTGGATTTGCCTGGTCAGGAACCTCTGTGATCTCTGTAACTGCTATATTTGCTTGGCAAGGTACATTCAAAAGGGGCCATTGTACCTGGTAATGCATCTGATAAGGGTGGAGTACAGGGATGTTGTGGCCTCCTAGTTCCTGGATGACATACTCATATTTGTGAGGTGGGCCATGTAGACAGCCTTCCATACAATGGTGCACACACAATGTGAAACTCTCAGGTTGCTACCAACCTTGGTGCATGAGTCAGCTCACACCTGATTGCATGCTCAGTACATTATTACTGTCATAATTAGTGTGGATGACATCTGCCACAGCAGGGAGAATGATGCTTCTCCTAGCATTCAGTTTGCAGCAATGCTTCTTGCACCAGTCATTAATTTGGAGAGGTCCTCTTGGAGCATGCTCACATCAGTAGGGGAATGTAAGTCAGTGGCCAGCTTGCAGTAATCTGTAAACCTTGTCATCCACAGACCACTGCTTTTGTCTTGTACCTCAGGTATGTATATCTCAAAAAGTAGAGGCCCCCAGACTCATCCTTGGGGTACACCGCTCTGGAAGGCTCTACTACTAGAGGTGGGTTCTACCACTTTGACTGAGTGGGTACTATCATTGAGCCAGTTAGCTACCCATCTGGTAACATACAGGTTCATGCATAGCTGTGTAGATGTATGTATCCTGGCTGCCTGGGGATTATTAAGAGAGAATTGGACTAGGTGAAGGTAGGCATTGTTCACCATCTTCCCCTCGTCCTTGTGTTTGTTAACCACTTCAGAGAAGTTGAGCAGGTTTAACAAGCCTAATCTCCCTTTGACAATGCCCCACTGTGTGGGCTCAGGCATTTGAATTGCCAATTTCCCTGTTCATGATTTCCCTGATATTGCCTTCCATGCCCTTGCAGAGCAGGATAATTAGGCTGATGTGCATATGATTGGATGGGTCAGTATATTGCTCCACCTTTGTGTGTAGGGATGACAGTGGCTGTCCTCTGTGTAGATGGGATGACACTGGTACTCAGGCTTTGGTTGACTACAGTGTGTAATGGAGATGAGAGGTCATGCCTGAGGTCATGTAGGATGCAGCCAGGGATGGTATCAGACCTATGGAGACTTCTGTGTGTTACCTTTGAAAGGGCATGACGGACCTGCTTCCTGATGATGAGGGGAAGGGGGCAGGTGCCGTGCATGCACATGTGTACTAATGGGGGGACAGGGGGGTGATATTTACACTTCACCTGTCTGCATCAAGTTGCCTATATCTTTGCCGTATGTGCGTGTAGTGTTATTGATCACCACTACAGAGCAGATTTGGGTGTTGCCTCTGGGATTGCAGACATATGTGTGGAAGGCCTAGTCTTTGGCCTTGGTGGATGTGTCCAATTTGCATCAAAGATAGCCTTAGGGTAGTTCACCCGTGACCTTATTTGCTTGTTCAGACCAAGGTGGCATTGCTTCCAATAAGGCACCTGTTCCTTCTTGGCTCTGTCCAGCAATCATTTCCACCTATTATGGTATTTTTGTATTGCTGCTGTCCACCATGGACGTTTACTCTACCTTGAGGGAGATGATGTTGTCCTATCAGGTATTGTTGAGTCCATACAGCTATGTAGGTGCTTACATAGTATTGTGGTCTGGGCTTGGACACTACTGCTAGTTCCAGCTGATGGGACATTGTCTGTAAAGCAACTTTTACCTGATCTGAGGGGATTTATAGTCATTTGTTTACAGTTAATTCTGTTTTATACTGTAAAGGAGGGTGGGCAGGGGAGATGGTGACCTGAACAGTGATGGCTCTGTGGTCAGACATCACCAAGGAGGATGACACTGCAGTAATGTTACAGTGGCTACTCATGTTGGTTAGGACCAGGTACAGGATATTTACACCTGTCATAGGAGTGCTGACTAGCTGACCCACTCCATTGCCTTTGAAAAAGCCAAGGAATCTCTGTGCATTCATGTTCAGGTGGCATAGGTCATGCACACTATGTTTGGGTAGTCAAAGTCACCCAGGAGCAGGGTAGACGATTGAATCCTGACAAATTCCAGCAAGTCCCAATAGGTGTGGTGGGTGTCCAGAGTCATGGTTGGAGGCCTGTATCTAGCTATGATTTGAGTAGATGTTTTGGCAGCTGTTAACTGCACTCGGGATGTTTCTTGTGTGTCATGCTGTTTGGCCAGCCTGGAGGTGTGCATGTGTATGATAATGTTTAACACTCCACTTCTTGAGGCTTTGCAGCCCTCCATTTGGGGTTTAAACATATGATGGGATGAACAACCTGGCAAGGTTAGTGTGCTCTCCACAGCTGCAAAGCAGGTGTCAGTGACTGCACAAATGTTGGCATCTTACAGGACAAGGTACACTTGCACTGACATAGGTTCATAGGTTCATAGGTAAGTACTAGGCTATCAGCCCTAGAGCCTATACAAGCCTAGCCAAATGAGTTCCCTGGTTTTTGCTACCCAAGAAAATTATTTTCCTGTGCCCCTGTCGATCATAGCCACAGCAGTTATTCCCGGGGTGAATTTCCTATTAGCCATCCAATTGTCAAGATTTCTCTTAAAGAGGGCTAATGAGGAGCTTTGCTTTACATGAATGAGCAGCCTATTCCAGAGCAGGGGAAGTCTCTGGGACAGGAATGTATCTCTCCAGCATGTTCTGTTTATTGTGGTGACAAGGTTTAGGTCCCTGTAGCGTGTGGCTCAGAGAGATTGGGATTTCTTTAAGTGTAGCATGTCCATCAGGTCTGGGTTAGACATGGCTTTGTACAGTAGGCAAAGGTCACCTCGGAGTAGGCGATATGCGATGGAGTAGAGCTGGAGTTTTTTGAGACGGTCGGCATATGTCATCTGTTTGAGGCTGGTAATCCTCTTAGTGAGCTATTTCTGTGGCCTTTCCAGCTCTTGCAGATGTCTTGTGAGATACATGCCAAATGGGGCATTGTACTTTATGATGGGTCTAATAAGGGAAGAGTAGAGAGGAATCATGACCTCTCTTTTTCTGCAGGAGAACCCCATTGTGATGAGGTGTGCCACGTAGAAGGATTTCCTGACTACTGTGGCAACGTGATTATCAAAGGAGAGACTACTATCCACTTGTGTCCCAAGGTCTTTTATCACACTTTTGGTGTTTATTAGGCTACCACCTATGTGGTAGCTCATGGGTATGGCATTTTTCCCAAAGGGGATGACAGTGCACTTCTTGGCATTGAGTTTTAGGCCATGCCTTTGACACCAAACATCAGTCTCAGTGAGGCCTCTTTGTAGAATGTCCACATCCTTAGGTGAATCGATTATGGCTCCTAGTTTGCAGTCATCTGTGAATTTCATTAGCCAGAGACCAGCTGTATTTGCCTGGACTTCAGATAAGTAGATACCGAACAGGAGAGGTCGCAGGACTAAACCCTGTGGTACTCCACTTGTCACTGGTCTGAAGTCGGATTTGGAGTCGGCTACTTTCACTGTGTGGGTTCTGTCAGTGAGCCAGTTGGCCACTCATCTTGTGACATAGGGATTTATGCCTAGTCCAGTGAGTTTATCTATAATACCAGAGAGGAGGATGGTGTCAAAAGCCTTGGCAAGGTCAAGATAGGCAGTGTGCACTACCTTACCCTCATCTACGGCTCTAGTGACTGCTTCAAAGAAGTCAATCAGGTTTAGGAGGCATGATCTACCCTTTACAAACCCAAACTGAGCGGGTTTTATGCTAAGACACCTAGCTCCTGTTAGAGCACGACATCTGCACAAAGGCATATATCACTGGTGGGCAATGGCTGGAAAATAGTGACTCTTTATGAATCTAGCTGAAACACACTTAGTTTCCAGCAAAGACAGTTTCGCATTCACAGGTCTACTCCACAGGATATAACATTTGACAATCAAATGTATGCTATTATGTTATGACTTCAGTCTTTAATGGGTTGCCAGTGATGTGCCAGACAATGCACAACTGTATGAGGCATTGACTACAAATATGAGGCAGACATGTCAGTCTGCAAAACTCTGGACAGTTGTCAGTTATGGGTTCAGTATATAACATACAGTTCAGCAATCACTTCTGTGCCTGCTGTTTACTATGCACATACCCTATATAAGTCTCTTACATTTATTAGACAGGCATATGTATCATAGTAGCATTCACAGGTGACATATGAATATTTACAACATCTCATGTAGCTGGCCTAACAGTATCACAGTCAGTATTAGACAACAGACGCTCCAATAGTAGTCATACATGAGCTGACCTTTGCTGGGGTGACTCAGGAGTCAGAGATGTGATCCATGTTGCTGCAGACAGGGCAAGCAGGAATGGCCATATGTGCCAGACAGCAGCATGTGTGCCAAGCAGGTTTTGTTGTGACCTAGTGGTTAACTTCCTATTTCACATTATTGCATCCCCCCTTCTGCATTCCATTACAAGCATACATGCTTGACATACCTGTTATAGTGCTGGAGCGTTTCCTCAGAATAATGCAAATGGTTAAGTTTGTATAGTCGCAGTTTGTCTTTATGTAGATGGGTTCAGACCTGTGTTACATAGACAGCAGCTTGCCTTTTGTAGGTAATGCACATTAGCAGGTGATGTCCTGTGCAGAGCAGCTGTGCTGTCTTTCCATTAGCCAATGCCATAGCAACACAGTACTATAATTAAGTCCTTCATGTGGGCCTTGCCCCCTTTCCTTGCCTGTGTGGAGGACATTATGGAGGTGTGGGAGCCACAGATTCACAAAAGTCAGGTGGAAATAGCTCTCAGGACAAGACGTGTGGAGACTTCCCAACAACATGGGGGACAAAGCTCCAGAATTGGGTACAGATTGTAAGTAAGTATTGCTGTTATACACATCAAGGATTGCTAGATTAAAAGGGTTTGTCTGGACATGCATTTTCTGTGTGACTTGATGCCTAATAGTGATATGTCTCTGACATACCTCTCAACTGTCCAGATGTTCACAGACTGTCCAGAGGTTTGCCTGTTATGTTTGGTCTGTTCTCAGACAAATTCTGTTTTTGAGAAATCAGTAGGATAATGTGAGGATTGTAATCCATAAATGTTGACATCCGTTAGTGTTGCAGACATCATATCCTTCAGAGATGTTATGTTACAACAAACCCTGTAACACCAGCAACTGTTTCAGTTATGTGAGATATGTCCCTCTTTTTGGGCCCCTGTCCCCCAAGTATGTCATGCTTTGTCCAGATGTCTTGCAGTAAGAGGTTCAGAGGTATGGTATATCATCATTTAGTGACTGCACTCCTGATATCATCCCAGTGACTTAGCAGACTTCTGGAAGTGGTATGCAGCAATGGACATAAATATGGTTCCACACCCTGGACATTCTGTGGAAATCTGTACAGTCGAGAGTTATGCATGTCTGGCCATTGTTAGACTGCCAAAACTGTGTAGGAGTGTTGTGTGTAAATGTTGTTGGGCTGAGTAGGGAGAGTAGCAGATCTATCTGACTGCGCATGATGCTACAGTTGCTGGTGATCTGTCAGGTGTATATTTTTGTAGGGGCAGACTGAGAAATTACCTGTAACACCTCAGAATTCTCAGTAGACTGTGAATTGGGGCAGTACATGTCGGTGTAATGTGTGACTGGCAATCAGGACATGTTTGTTCAAACAGTCATTCTACTATAGAGTACATTTGGGTATTGGTATGTTGCTGTAACTGTGGTGCAAATGGTTGTAGGTGGACAATTTCTCACCAATGTCTGCTTTTCCCTACAGTTCCATCCCTGTAGTGCATGATATATTTGGAAGTACATGGGTAATTCCCCAGAGCTGATTTGGGGTAGTGTCATGTTGGTCTTACTGTGGTTTGGAAGGTGCTGGGTGAATTGGTTGGCAGCACTCAGTGTTTTTTTCTCTTCTGTTACATGACTACAGTCATACCTCTCCACTGTCCAGATATTTTTGACACTGTCCAGATGTGTGGCTCATATGTTTGGTCTGTTCCCCATAACAGTTGTGGGTTTCTGACAAATCACTGGGGTGATGTGAGCATTGACATCAGTAAATGATGACAATCATTTGTGCTTCAGACCTGGACTCTATCAGAAAATATCTGTTAAATCAAACCATGCTACTCTAGCAGACTTCTATGTATATAACAGCCATATGTGTCCATGTGGGTGTGAGTGACCTGAGATGCACCTCCCTGGACTACATGAAAAGAAACATAGTGGAGATCTCAGATTATGCAGCCCAGGCAGGTATGACACTAGCCCTGAGCAGTATCCTACCATCACCCAGAATGATACTGCAGTACAAACAAAAAATTATTGACTTTAACAATTGGCTACATTTCTGGTGTCATTCTAAGAGGATTCAGTATATGCCTGCTTGGGATGACATGATTGACAGACCTTGATGCTTTGCCAGAGATGGCCTGCATTTGTCACCCCTGGGTTTCCAGGCACTGGCTAAGGCTCTTGCCACCCCTATAGTTCCTTTTTTAGGCGGAGCTCCAAAGACCAAATTACCACCATAACAGCTATAAATAAATGCAGTCTGAGGGTCATGGTGCTCAGTGCTAGAAGTCTAAATCTCAAGATGCACTCACTCGAAGCACTCCTCAAAAAATGGAGAACATCAACATTTGTGCTGTAAAGGAGACCTGGTTTAAAGTGGCAGAAAGCATGCCTGCACTACCATGCTATAACTCATTCCACACCTTTCAGCCCTGAAACATGGACTGAAGCTCCAAAGACAGTGGTGTCTCCATATTCATAAAGGATATGCACACCTCCAGACTAGTAGCCCAGCATAATGCATCTGAGATACTTCAGGTACAACTAACATTGGATAAGACTGCGATCCAGGTCATAGCCTTCTATAGGTCCCCAACCATGTCCCTAGACTCTCACTCCATAGACTCTCACTCCACGTTCCTAAGCACCCTGGAATCTATCAAGGTCAAACCCAACACTCTCATACAAGGAGACTTCAGCTACCTTTCCATCAACTGGGAAAACTACACAAGCACTAATGCACTGGCCCAATGCTTCCTTGAATTCATCAGTTCCAAAGCCCTGGACCAGCTCATTCTTACCCCAATAGAGGAAACAACATCCTTGACCTGGTTATTACTAACATGGGCAACCGTTGCTCTACACCAATAGAAAATTCCTCCCTGGTTAGATTCGACCACAAACTAACACCATGGAAATCCACATTTCACCCACACCCCTCGCCAAGGTATCCACCATGAAAAACTTCTCCAAAGCTGACTTTGGACTCCTAAAACAGAGGTGGCTAACTTCACAACATCCATACCATTGGAAAATAGATTCATGACTGCTGAATCAAACACCAATGCACAGTATGAACATACATAAATGCATGGAACTAGCCATGCCCATCAGAACCAAGACACTCTCCTCCAAAAAAAGGAAGCCAGTCTGGTGGTCCGATGCCATTAATAAACTATACAACAGATGGAAAAAAACTATTGCAGAAAAAAGTGAAGTCCCAAGACTGGAAAAATTCCCTGATTAACCTCAACAAAAAGTTGAGATCCCTCATCAAAACCTCCAAAGCCAGCTATGAAACAGAATTGTGGCAGACACTAAAAACAACAACAAAGGCTTCCTTATTTATACCAAGAATCTCCATGGCAATACCCAAATTTGCTCTGAGTTGCTGCACAATGGTTCCTTCTATACTGAGCCAACAGATATTGCCAACATACTGGCTGAGAGATTCAGGACCAACTTTACCCCCCCCCCCAAAGGACCAATTTCAATACCAGAAGAATGCCAGGCACCCTGCATTACTGCAGCACAGGTTAAAGTTGCATTGTCTAAAGCCAAGAATAAAGCTTCCATGGGACCCAACAATATCCCTGGCTATGTTCTACATGAATTACAAAGTGAACTGGTAGCACAGCCTCACCTCAGCCTTTGTCCCTACCAAATGATGCACTGCTACAGTCATCCCTCTCCATAAAGGAGGAGGGACTACAGACCATGGAAATTATCATCCCATTAGCCTGATGAGTCTGATATGTAAGGCTATGGAGTGCATCATCATGGACCTAATTAAAAAGGATGTACGGAATCTCCAAACTCTTGGTCCCATGCAATTTGGGTTTGTGAAAGGTTGATCATGCCTGCTCAACCTGGTTGACTTCTTTATGTTAGTCACCTGAGCAGTGGATGAAGGTAAGGCAGTTCATACAACCTACCTCGATCTGGCCAAGGCCTTTGACACCATTCCTCATTCAGGAATTATTGATAAACTCACCAAACTAGGCATCAACCACTATGTCATTAGGTGTGTTGCAAATTGGCTCACAGATAGAACACACAGTGTGAAAGTAGTGGACTCCAAGTCAGACTGCCGACCAGTCATGAGTGGAGTCCCACAGGGATCGGTCCTGGGTCCTCTTCTGTTTGGCATCTACTTCTCAGAAGTCCAGACCAACACAAAGGGACTTTGCTTGACCAAATTCACAGATAACTGCAAGCTGGGACCCCTTATTAACTCCCCAAGTGATGCAGACATCCTATAAAAAGGCCTCACTGAGACCAATGACTGCTTTTGAAACCATAGCCTTAAGCTAAATGCCAAAAAAATGCATCATCATCCCCTTTGGGAAAAACGCAGTTCCCACTAATTACCACATTGATGGGAGCCCACTGAACACTGAAGGCGTTATAAGAGATCTGGGGGCAAATGTTGACAGCAACATCTCCTTCGACCACCACATTGCCGCTGTGGTCAGAAAGTCCTTCTATGTGGCACATCTCATTACCAAGGGTTTTGCATCCAGGAAGAAAGAGGTCATCATTTCTCTCTACTCTTCCGTCATTAGACAAATCATAGAGTATAATGCCCCATTTGGCATGTACCTCATTAGACACCTGCGACAGCTGTAGAGGCCACAGAAGTACCGCACGAACAGGATCCTAAGCCTTCAACACATGTCCTACATGGACAGACTCAAAAAAACTCCAGCTATTCTCTGTCTCATATTGTCTACTAAGAGGCAATCTCTGCTTGACTTACAAAGCCATATCTGACCCACTTCTGTTAGAAATGCTACATCTAAAGATATCCCAATCCCTCCACTATACATGCTCCAGAGACCTCGACCTTATTACCACAATCAATAGAACATGCTGTAGGGACAAGTTCATAACCCAGAGACTGCCCATGCTCTGGAATTGACTTCCCATACATATCAAACAGAGCACCTTACTAGCCCTCTTCAAGAGAAATCTTGATGAGTGGATGGGATATAGAAAGCTCACCCCGAGGATCACTCCAGTGGCTCTACTTGATAGATGCACAAGGAACTAACGACGGGTGGCACAATGACAGGGCATTTCTATGGGCTAGGCTTGTAAAGGCCCCAGGACCATTAGCCTAGTACACACCTATGAACCAATTTCAAAGATGTCACTGTTGCTTGCCCTTTATCCCCCTACTTTGTCAGGCTTTTTGAAGATGTTTTTTAGTAAGAGGTTGTTTATATATATATATATATATATATATATATATATATATATATATATATACATACACATATATATTATATATATATATATATATATATATATATATATATATATATATATATATATATATATATATATATATATATATATATATATATATATATATTTATATATATATATATATATATATATATATATATATATATATATATATATGGAGACCCCTCATTTGTTCGAACTTTCAAATGTTAGAAACTCATATGGCCAACACCATATAATCGAATGTTTGAAAGGCCGACAAATGATAGCGGAGATACCGCTACAGTGTGGGACTGAGTGATTCCCCCTTCCTGCACTGTAGTGTGATCTTAAAGTGAGAATATTTAAGTAGCAGGGGGTGTGGGGGTGCAAGGGGGGTTGCTCCCCTGCATAACACAGTTTTACTGTGTTTACAGGTAGGTTCATGGTGTCATTTCAGGATGTCGGTCTTTTGAAATGTCGATCATATGGTGTCAGCTATATGAAAGTCGGCATTCTGAACGGTCGACATTCTGAAGTAGAGCCATACATATATATATATATATATATATATATATATATATATATATATATATATATATATATATGCATATCAGAGTACTACAGATATGCATTTTCCCTTATGTTAAATGACTGTAGTGTATGATATGTTTGTAAAAGTATTAAGAATTCCTAAAGCTCAGATGGCGTAGTGGTACATTGCTGTGATTGTAATGCACAAGGTCCTGCATCCAAGACTTGGAAGTGATGACTTTTTTCATTAATGTTAAATGACCAGAATGCATGATATGTTTGTAAAAGCATTACAAATTCCCACAGCTCAGATGGTGTAGTGTTACATTGTAGTGCTAGTGTCCTGGGTTTGAGACTTGACCAGGCTGGTTATTTTGTTGCTGGGCAGAACAATGGCTGATGGAAACAGAGTGACTAAGGCAGTTTTAAGCAGTTGTAAGAGGGTTTGTGCTGTTTTGTGTGGAGTTAAGCGATGCTAATAGATGCTTAAGTCCTCTTAGCTTCACTTAGCACCACTTACACCCGCTTACACCCACGCTAATTTTAATTAAAGAAAAGGAAAAAAGGGTGATAGGAAAGTGGTGAAATGGGGGCATTAGGGCATTAGGAAAAGCAGCTCGGAATGTGTAGGACAGGTGCAGGAAAGGACCATGGCTCTACATTTCTTTTGAAGCAACAGCTGTGAATAATGTGTAGAAGTTGGAATTTACAGCCTCACACCCCACAGGGAGGGGTTTTGGTGACAGACATTAGTAGAATAATTTGTGGGTAGATTAATTTCACTGTACATGGGGGAGAAATGTAGAGCTATGTATGGGGTAATGATTTTTTTTTTGTGGGATGTTGGGGAAGGGCTGTAGGTATGTTTGGGGAGGTAGGTTGGGTAGGATAGGTAGCATTTGCAGACAGACAAGACACACAAGTCAGGAGACAGGGGCAGTATATGACACATGAGGGGGGTAAACATCTTGGACAAGGATGGTGGTTGGGAATCAGAGGCCCATGAGCCCCCAAATGGATACAGTGGGACTGAGGTCCCCACCTATGGGCAGTCACCACTGCACCTTCATGGGCCTGAACGTGGCTGTCCTGGTAGCTGGACAACAGGAGCAGCCTGCCCCTCCAGATGCACCAGGCAGCCCTCCATTTGGCGCAGCTGCTCACCCAACTCAGAATGGATGATGCTGCCCATCATACCGTGGAACATTCTGCGGGTGATGGGCTCCTCTCCGCACCCTTTTCCGGGGGGGGGGGTGCTGTCCTCTGAGGTAGTTCTACCCGAAGGTGGCGCAGGACCAGAGGAGGAGGATGTTCCAGGTTGGTTCCCAGATGTACTAGGGCCCAGTGCCACAGCCAGATGGGGCAGGTCAGGTGGATCTGCTGGGATCTGCCTTCCCAAATGTGCTATGGTCTTGTGTTTTTTCCCAGATATATTGGTTAGTCATAAACAACACATTTCAAAATTAGTTATAACAGCATGCGTGGGTGTTCCAATTAACACAAGCCAACAGATATGAAATAGTTGTATAGCAAACAGAACACATGCATACATGGAACAACAGTAAGTATTTTAACAGCATGAAACTTACACTGACAGCAACAGGCTACCGATAGTGGTATTTGAAAAAGGTATGTTAATATGCAACCAATGAAATATATGAACAATAATTGAACACATGTCCCAACAACAGGTTTTGAGAACAACATACCTGTAGTATATGAATAATAATTATTGATGCAGATGACTGGTGGGGGAGTCCATTAGCAACTGTATCAGCTTCTATTTTTTACAACAGTACTGTAAAATACTCTACAGGTCTGCCCTCACTTTATATCTACCTATGGCCCATAGTTTCTGTGGCACATACATATCTGTTAGACTGTCAACCTGCAATGGTATGGGGCAGACTGGGTGAACTGTGGCTTCTTTACTGAAGGGGGCTTGAACATGTCAGGGTGACATACTTGACAAAGAAGGGGTATTCTGTAATGATGTCTGCTACTAGCATAGTTCACCTGGATTCCTGTCTGTGTTCAAGGAGATTGGCAGCAGTGACTACTAGCCATGACAGTGTGACACCTGAGAGACATATATCAGGAAAAGGGAATGCTATATGTACTTATTCTGCTGCCATTTGCAGACATGAAGTTGGACAGTGGGACATTTGTACATGGTGTATTTTATACCCTTCAAACAGCTACTACAAACATTTCATTACCTGTAATGGTTGTAGAGAAAATATCTGTTACCACTATCTGACTGTTTCTGCAAATATTCAAGATTTCTTGAGTGTATATATGCACATATCTCAGTACCACTCCCTGGATTTGAACCATATCTTGGTGTACTATAATGACCTACAAGGCTGTTTCGCATCACGCTAAGCTACTGGGGAACTGCAGACTCTTTTTGACTGTTTTCTGCCTAATACTCTGTGGGTTAGACAGTCTAACATTTTAATCCTGAGATTCCTGCATGACAGCTAGTGTACTGTGTAGTAATCCTTTGAAATTATAAGATCTAGAAAGCAAAGGTTAACACAAGGCACTGCAGCAGGGGACACACTATAATACATTTGACATTAGTATTCAGGGTTTGGATCTTAGTGCATAACATATGTCATATTTCATGTATCTCTTGATTTACAGCTCCACAATCTACTGTTTTGAATACTAGCTGGTTTTCAGAACAACCTCCGGTAATTCATGCTGTCAAAGCCATATTTTCTGTGCAGAACCTGTACACATTCTATTTCTTCAACAACATACCAGAATAAACACAACAGTTGGTGGTTTAAGGTTTTTATTGTACTTGTATGACCCAGTCCTTTACTACTGCATATGCTGTAGATGACTATTAGTCTGGCAAACTTTTATTTAATTGTTAGACTCAGAACACTGTAAACAATTTACTCCTTCTTATTTATTTCACTATGTACTGCAAGGTAGATCTGTACTCACCAGCCTGTCAGCACAGCCTTATCAGTTTGTCCACATGGGTCTCAGCATTGCTAGCCCTCTCTGCTGCAGCTATAGGGAGAGAAAACAAACATTATGCATACCTGTCTAACACATACTCAGAATAGAATTTGGTACAGCTTTATCTGGGATACTTACAAACTGATGGAGCATGGTTGTCCCGAGCATCTTCGATCTACTTGGCCAAGAGCACCCCCGACCTCCACTTTAGGTTGGCATAGTGATGCTGTACCAGCTCAACAGTTCAGCGGTTGCCAGTGGCACTGGTGAGATCATGTGCCAGATGGTCCCAGGCCTCTGCTTTATACTGCAAGCCCTGGTACTGGCCCTGCAGCAGTCTGTAATCATGGTTTGCTACAAGGGGCCCAGCCTTGACTCTGGACTCTAAAATGCCCCAGCACTGTGCCCAAAAGTGCGAGCCATCACCAACCCCTGACATAGTCCCTACTCAGAGCATGCTACAACATATTCTGGCTGTATTCCCACCTGTACCATTTAAATAAGGCTATATTCCCATCCTTTGCCCTCATTGGACCATTTTGAAAAAGCTGAGCTCAGCTAAGCAGTGTGCAAACCCTCTTAGCAGATTTAAGCAGTGCTTAAAGGGGTAATTGCTGAGCACAGCTTAACGGTGCAAATCCACTTAGTTGAGCTGGCTGCTGCTTAGCATTTATGTCTAGGCAATGCTTAAACCAGCTAGGTATAGCTGAGAACTGCTAACCATTGCTCACTTTTCATTTTTCAAAACTATCAGTATAATGACCTAATTAATCATTACTGACATATTAGTAAGTGTACATGATTTACTTTACATGACATCCCTCTACGTGCTTTCTTTACATTCCCATGGGGTGTGACTATACTGTATGGGACACCTGTGTATACATGGGTGATTTCACATGTTATATGCACTCACACTTCCATTTTAGACAAGCTATACTACCCTGGTTGAAAAATATCAATTACTACATAATTTAAAATAAAAATAATAATTTTAACATATTTTTCCCATGTAAAACATGCCTGTTTTGGTACTCAAACTGTGAACACCTGCATGCAAAGCCAGGACTCTAACCACTATGCTATCTCAGCATTAGGATTTTAGCTGTATATTTTTATTTATCTCCTATGGGATGTTTAAGCAATGCTAAGCAGAGGGCCATAATGCACACACCCACTCAGCTATGCTTAAACATACCTTAGAATGGGAAAAAATAATAAAACCCACTTTGTTTACATGTATCTGTACTCCTTGTCAGTCACAGTAAGGGGAATTGTAAGGGGACACATATGGCCAGATTTTAAATATTGCTCTTACAAATTTAGAATGTTGTAAGAATAATATGTTTTGCATTAGTATGACATTAACACGTGACTGTGGTAGAGTGTCCTTATTTTTGGTCCTTTGTCCCCCCATTATTTATGGCTTTGTACAGCTTTCTTGCTCTAGGAGGTTGGGAGGTATGTGTGGCAGGCATCTGGGCATTCTGTGGAAACCTGCACAGTTGAGGAATATGGCTGTACGGCTCTTTCACAATGCAGAGGTTTCTGACAGTACCTATCACACACCCCCTGCATTGCTTCCTATTGGGATAGGTGCTTTCAATGTCTGCAGACACTGAAAGCAATTGCAAAGTGCCGTACAACACTTTGACAATGCAGGGGATGTGTGACAGTACCTGTCACACACTCCTGCATTGCTTTCTATCCAGACTTCTTGCTTTCAGTGTCCGTGAACACTAAAATCACTTTGAAAGTGCCATCAAGCACTTTGACAATACAGGGGTTATGTAACAAAATATTGATTTCTTGCTCCCCTACCTATTTCAGTGTCCGTGAATACTGTTTTACTAATTTTATTTGATTTCAGTATCCGCACACTGAAATGCATTTAAAAAGTCCCCCTACGGCACTTTCTGAGTGCAGGGGAGCGTTAGATGTGCGTGCACTAGTTAAACACCCCCCCCACACTCAGTAGTGTTCATGTCCATTTAACCTTAGCAGTAGTGTGCCTTCATGAACATGCAAAGTACCCTGCTGTTAAAGCTAAGGGTAAATGGACACAGTTTACTCTGTGCAGGAATAGAACTATTCCTGCACAGAGTTTATTGAATCCTGAGGATAGTCTCTGCAATATCTAGTAGTATAATATTGTCTAGTGTCTTCCTGTCTGATTATGGTAATTTACTGTGTTGTTAATATTTTAATTATTACTGTATGTGCATTAGTCTTACTGTCACTCAGTGTGTTCACTGTTATGTCTTGCATGGGGACCAAAGCAGTGTAGTTTCGTTCAGCTTGCACTGCTGTGTATATCTGATTGACAATAAAGTTTACTTTGACTTGACTTTGGCTAAAGCAAACCACACTTGCATTCACCGCAGCTGATTATGTACAATCTCTACTAGCCATGAAGAAACAAGCCACTCTATACCTTCGATGTTGTCAAGTCAATTGTGTAATGCTTAACAAAGTAACAAGCCAATAACTGCAAAGTTTGTCAAGACCAGGCAAACTAAACATAACTAAATAGGTTGCATATTCAATGATTTTAAGGGAAACAACATATGTACACACACACACACACACACGCACACACACATATGTGTGTGCATGTGTGTAGCTAGATAGCTGTATGAATGCATATGTATTTTGTGTGTGTGTTTGTATGAAAATACACAAATGGACCCAAACATGTATTCTTGTTAGTGGTGTGTGTGTGTGTGTGTGTGTGTGTGTGTGTGTGTGTGTGTGTGTGTGTGTGTGTGTGTGTGTGTGTGTGTGTGTGTGTGTGTGTGTGTGTGTGTGTTTGTGTGTATGTAGCAAATTGGTAAAAGATAAAAACATGAGCACAAACCTGATCCATAATCCTATTGTACATGATATTTCACTTATCTATTACAATACCCCAGTGTATTTATTTAACACATTTTATTGTGTGTATTTTCAGAATTTTTTTTTGTCTTATTTTCAAGTAGGTATTTTTTTGCACAGATGTTCTTTTAGAATAGTACTAAATAATGGAATATGCATGTCTATGCAAGCAAAGTTTTCCATCTGGATTAAGGATTACTCTAGTTTAAGTTACTGTATGTTGGGTCTTTTTAGTTATTTTAGGTATGCTCATTGAGAAAGGCAGTTTATTAGGTATAGTTTTTATTTAGTTAATTTACATTTTTTTCGAGGGACATTTTTTAAATCTTTTTTAATCTAATTTTTAAAATGGAATTCAGTGGGTTTAAGGATGAAGTTGTGTATAGGAAATCCATTTTTGGGTGAGCGATATCCTCTGGTGCAGATGTAGCATGCTTGAGTGTTAATTCCGTTGCTGTTGTTTTTGGGTATAACTATTTTGTTATAAAGGGCTATTTAAATTGTACTGATAACTTCAGTGTACAGGTAGCTGTATTCCAAAACAACTTTTGAATTAGGCTACATGCTACCCCAATCATGTCTGCTAGCCCTAATTATGTAGAAAGGGCTCTAAAACTCCTTACATTGCATTGGCTATTGAGGAATCTCAGACATGCATGCCTGATTTCAATACATGAACTGAATTCCCTGTGCTCCAAAGCTTTGAAATTTATACTTTAGCATTGAACAGCAATGTGAAACATGAAAGTTTATTGGAGTAGCCCATAATAATCTGGAGCATAGAAACAACACCCCTATAGACTGGCTCTTCAACTGCAAGCATCATATGGCTCATATCCCTGATGTTTGTTGCAGTAATTCTGACACACAGGGGTAGTTAATCTTTTGCCGCAGCAAAGAGGGGAGTGTGCCAGCCAAGGACAGCAGCCATGTACAGCAGTATTTTGTATAAGCCACCCCCTTCACATACAAAGGCAGCATCAAACACCATCTTTTAAAGCTTGGACCTTGCACAATAAAAATAGTAACAATGACACTTGCACAATTAAATCAGAGAACACAGCTCTTTATTTAATAAAATAGTTCAGTAAGCACTTTATTTTTATAAATATGACTTGTTCATTCTGATGTTCTTGGATAGGTAACTCATTAAACACCAAAAAGAACATCATCAGTAAAGGGATTGGATAAAGTCTAAATCTACTCACACCAATATTGCAAAGGGCAATAATGCCCATTAACACCAGATCCCATTATAGTGAGTGGGAGTAACCCAGCAGCTACAGTGTAAATGACTCTACATTATGATGCCTCCATGTGTGTGTGTGTGTGTGTGTGTGTGTGTGTGTGTGTGTGTGTGTGTGTGTGTGTATACAAAGGTGTGTGTAAGTGTGTGTGTGTGTGTGTGTGTGTGTGTGTGTGTGTGTGTGTGTGTGTGTGTGTGTGTGTGTGTGTGTGTGTGTGTGTGTGTGTGTGTGTGTGTGTGTATGTGGGTCTATATTATATGTTCGAAGTTTGGTTTTTTTTTTTTTACATATGTTCGAAGTTTTATAACTTAGAACATTTAAATATGATATTTTAACGTTTGAACTTATAAAACTTTGAGCATATGATATAGACCCGTGTGTATGTATGTATGTATACATAGGTATAGGTGTGTGTGTGTGTGTGTGTCTACATAGATGTGTGTGTGTGTGTGTGTGTGTGTGTGTGTCTGTGTGTGTGTGTACATAGATGTGTGTATGTGCATACAAAGGTGTGTGTGTGTGTGTGTGTATGCATGTATACATAGGTGTGTGTGTGTGTGTACATAGAGGAGTGTGTGTGTGTGTGTGTGTGTGTGTGTGTGTGTACATGTGTGTAGTATATATATATATATATATATATATACACACACACACACACACATATATGTATAGATCCCATTTGATCCAGCGAATTTACCTCACTTTTGTGAAAGTGCATTTTTTCGAAAATTCACTTTCATGCAAAAATAAAAATAAAAAAATAAAAAAACAGAAAAGAAATAAAAACATGCAGTTTGCATGTAACATTAGCTGTATAGGTTCCCTATTATATGATCGAAGACGCATTCTTTCAAATGCGAAAACACAAAAAGGCAAAATACCGAAACGGCATATAAGAGAATTCTTTCCCTGGGAAAGAAATCAGTTAGCCACCTTCATTATTTTGCCATTTATGTCACTGTAGTGCAATCTCGGAGTTGGTATATTTAAGTAGGGGGTGTGGGGGGCACATCCCCCCACTTTATGTAATGTTTTAAAGTTTTTTTTTTCTTTTTTGGGACTAAGTGTTCGGGTTTGTAAGCTTTCACTTACATGGGGTCGATAAATCAGCATTCGCTTTTTTAAGCATTCGCTAATTTTATATAGATCCATTGTACATCACCATCTAGTGTTGATGTACTAGTAAGCAAACTATTGCTGAGATCGTGGTACAGTGGGGATAAGGGAATATTCCCTTTTCTCCACTGTAGCGAGATCTTGGAGTGAGAATATTAAAGTAGGGGTGTGTGATGGCTTGCCCCCCACATGGGAGGGTGCAGGGGGGGCTTGCCCCCTGCATAATAGTGTTGAGTGTGTGTTTTTTTTTTTTGATTTAGGTTTTATTTTTCCTTTTACACAAAAGTGCATTTTCGAAAAAATGCACTTTCATGAAAGTGAATTAGCGAATTTACGTTTCGATGAAATGTAAATACACTGGATCAGAGAAGATTCATATATATATATATATATATATATATATGTGTGTGTGTGTGTGTGTGTGTGTGTGTGTGTGTGTGTGTGTGTGTGTATGGCTTCTGTGACAATATTGAAGCAATTTTCTAGATTGAATAAACAGGATCTTCCCTTAACAAAGACAAAACTGATGTGGATCAAGCAGCTGAGGATTTCCTGTATTATCATTTATAAGACGTGCTGTGGTGCTTTCCAAAACCTTACACACTGTAGTGGTAAGATTTATAGGTGTGTAATTACCTGGGTCTGTGTTTGGCCTACAGTGCTGTGGTGCTTTCCAAAACTTTCCAAGTTGTAGTGGTAAGATTTATAGGGCTGTAATTACCTGGGCCTGTGTTAGGCCTATGCCTTTGTAGTGTAATTACTACAACAATCATCAAAGCAACTGGTATATAAACAACGGAGATGCTAATTTGTTGCTTAGTAGAAGGCACAGTTTTTGGACCTATGGAAATGATGTTCTTGGTCTTAGATAGAAAGTTAGGACTTCATCAAGAGACATCATCGGGGAGGTTTTACCAGGTGGCAAGTAAGGGGAACTTAAAGATGATGGGTAGGAGCAGTGAAGATGAAGACGTAAGTGTTAGCAAAGATGTTGGATATGACTTCAGTGACAAAATAGGTTAAGACTCATTTCTAACCCCTCATATAGTAATATGGCTTTGAAAAAAATGAGTAATTAAATGTATGAAAATACACAATGTATATACTTTAAAGGCACGTGCAAATGTTTTACTTTCTTTTGTCTCAGATATAGTTGGCTGTAATGTGTTTGAGAAAAAAGCATGCATTTATGTTGATCTAATGGTTTATTTTTTCATGTTAGGTGCCATTACAAATTAACAATCCACTGCTCTTTCATTATTTAAAATGATTCTTCATTTAATTGTATAATACTTCCATGTGTGCAATAATAAAATTGTATATAATGTACAGATAGTATCAATGATCTTTTCAATGGCAATAATCGACTTCAAAAACATATCGGTTCAAATCAGCAAATTGCTGACTAAGCATGTATAATAAATGCTGTGTAATCATGTATATTTTGTATTATGCAACACATTGAAATTCAGGACAGGATTCATGTACATCTAAGGAGCACCAAGGAGCTTTATATTCGGGGGGGCGGGGGGCATTTGGTGGGCCATATATATGGTGTACAGCTCAGAAACCAGGAAGTATGTCTCCTCCTGCCACTTCGTCCACGACTATGGTGAGCAGATGATCGAATGAATAAACAAAAAGGGAATCAGTAATGACACACAGTGCACAGATGATCCACTACATGATAATGTTCTAATGTTATGTATCTGCAAGCTGACGGACGGTTATGTATTGTATGGTGAAGGGATGTGCCTTCCCACTGTGCATAACAGATTGCACAAGCTTGAATGTAAGAGAATGACTGTGTATAACAGAGCAGGTCAAATGCATATGTAGTATATATAAACAAGCACTAAAACAGAGAACAACAGTGCATATAAAAATCTTATGCAGGTGAGCAGTGCATAATGTTAAATGTTGTGTATCCAATTACATGTACTGTGTAAGCTGATAATGTTAGAAGTTGCATTATGCTGAGACTGTCTAGTCCATGATCACCCAGTGGGATACTAATGCTGATCCTAAAATACAGTATGAGAGTTGCAAACAAAGACTAATTCTGTATGACTGAGTACTACTCATATATGAATGTCATTAGTGTTCAGTACTGTCAAAGTGCCATCTTTGATGCGCTTTATGTGTGTCATCTTGCTTGGCAGTCATGGCTAAAAGGAGTGTTTAAGGTAGTAGAATGTACCTGAGTAACAACTCACATGCAAACTATTAATACTCAAGTATGCACAGTCTACCTGTGTGAAGGTGCGCGCATGTGTGTGTGTGTGTGTGTGTGTGTGTGTGTGTGTGTGTGTGTGTGTGTGTGTGTGTGTGTGTGTGTGTGTGTGCATTTGTGGGTGCATGTATGGGGGGGGTGTTAATATATTATTTATAGAAAAATTCTCCATTCGTATAAAATTCCTATAATATTGCAATTTGTTGATGTCTGTTAATACTCCCACCCAGTACGTAACCTGTTGATCATTTTTACTTGACTGTCAGTGTTTTTTTAATGTCCTACAGCTAATTTCCATAAGTTTCACCAAGAACTTATGGAATGGAAACCCATCATCACTGTTGCTCAGCTTTATGGCAGAAGAGTGTCCCCATTATAATCAGTGACCACCACAAACACTCCTCCTGATTATTATTGAGTATGCGGCTAGGGAGCATAGTAACCATGACAACATTTATCTAGGTGCACTATAATAGTGGTGCTCTGTGTCCAGAGTAGCCAGTCCTGTGAAACATGCACATCATGCCGAGACACATGTGAGCCATAGTGACAGAACCCAGTCACGTGTTTCTGACAAACTGCACACTTGATCCACTGTATGAAAACATTATAATACCTGCATTTCCATGCAGGCTGACATTTTCCCTTAGTAGTAGTTTACATGACTACATGTGTCTACATTATCATGCTTTTCCTTACCGGCATCACCACAAATATGTTAAGCTTTCACATGACAGGAACATGGCTTACTATGGTAACAGCAGACCTGAACATCAGATTAAATCTGATGTGACATAAAACTGACTTGGTGTGTGATTTAATGGTCCATATGTAGTTATTAGACATGCAGTCCAGGGCACCATTAAGGAGTCTAGCCCACATTTCTAATTGCCCCAAAGCACTGTCTGGTTAATTGACTTGCTCCTGGTCACACAGTATGCAAAAGAAGGTGGAAAGATTCAAACCTTGCACCTTTGGCACAGGAATAAGCTTATTAACTCAGTACTAAATGCCAGATATGCCTGAGGTTCTCCAGTTTGATTCTCGGCTGGAGTGCCTTCTGTGTGGAGTCTGCATGTCCTCCCTGCATTCGTGTGGGTTTTCTCCAGGTACTCCGGTTTCCTCCCACGTTACGAGGACATGCATCTGGAGCATTTCTTCCCGGGCCCCCGCTGAAAATTGGCTTCGTTCTAAGTCAAAATTTCTGGGTAAACAAATGATAAATAAATAAAAAAGATATGATGTGTTTACATCCCTTCAAACCATACAGGCTGACTTCAGTGCACTGTCACATATTGTGCATTATAACATATTTGGACATTCACCGTGTATCGTCTGTAGCCATTTTGGAAACTCATGTGCAGGAGCACTAAACACTGTGCTCTACATCTCTGAATGACACCCTGACTATTTCATGAAGTGCCAGATTTTATTACATAAAAAGTAGCACCAGCTTGTCATCGGAATTCAGCTAAACGTATCTTAATCCTTCAATATTATTGTCTGTCTATGAATTTTGCATTGTGAGTGCTAAATACAATATAACTTACTCCCTCACATGCCAGAATGACCTCATGAAAACAGATGATGAAAGCATTATACAATGCCTGTTAAGTGACATCACACAATGGTACTGATAACAAAGACATGATCATGAATTTGTGCAGGTTTCTGACAAGCAGCTATTCTTCTGTTTGAGCCATTCTACTTCTTTGTTCTACATAGCACTTTAAATTTAGCCAGTGTTTCCTTAATTGGAAGGCATCACATGCACATATAAAACTACCTCTTGGAAAAATGAATCTCTCAACTATACATTTGCATGTGTGGGCAAAGGATTGAAGCATTTTGTTCAGGGTCTTCATTATTAATATGATGCAGATGTTTGCTAAATCAAGCAGCCAAAGAGAAATTATTGAATTCATAGACTGCTATGAGGCAGTCATAAACAAATACTTGTAACAGGAGTAAAAAGAAAGTAAAGATTTTACTAGCAGCTTGACATAATCACGTGGCCTTTTGCTGTTTCCATTCCTCCCAGCTAAACTAGATGGCAGGTCCATTAGTAGCTCAAGAGCAGTTTTATACTAAGGGTTTCAGTCATTCTGTGTCACGATTCTGTCAATTAGTTTGCGCTATATTTGGTAATGCCATGTTCTTGAATCTTTAATCTTTTAGCAGTGACGAGAATTCAGAGACACTCATGGGAGAAAAGAACAAGCAATGAGAAGCAAAGCTGCCAGATGCAAGGGTCACAGCTGTTTCTGAATGCGCTTATCAGAAATCCACTCGCTGTCAGTCAGAAAAGAAGATTGTTAAATCACCCGGCACCATGAAGTGTAGACAGAAGAGGTCATGCAAGCAGTTGCAAAGTACTGGAAAAACATTATTGTGAGCATTGCATTGACACATTGGTACTAAACTGAGAAGGGAACACATTGATTGAGAAATGGCAGTCAAATAATAATACGAATGTTTGTAGATTCTATATTTGAAAAGACACAGGAAACAACACTCCAGATTTTCATTTCAAAACTGCATGAATAAATATGGATCATGCTTAATAAATCAACAATAAACATTTTCAGTATGCCTAATGACATACAGATTTCACAGGGCTAAATTTTTAAATAGGAAAAACTGCAGTGCACTGTCTTCATTTGTGTATGTAATACAGTTATCACTGCAGACATTATCACTCTGCAATATTTGGGAATTATACATAATATAGAGAATTATGATGAGGTCTTCGATCATAACCAGCTTATTATGTGTTTGAGACATGGATACCAAGAAATTCAGGTGAATCTTGGCACCCATGTTGACAACACATAATAAAGGGTTATGATTGGAGAACCAATCACAATTCTTGTAGTGCATGTAGCCTTATCTGTTCCATGTACTAGTTACAAACGAAAAAAACTGCTAAATATATTGCCAGCTTTCAAAGTTCTAAAGTACTTAGCAAGTGCTGTCAAAAAAGATAACATAACACATTGTCTTTCGTAAAGGGAAGAAAACCAGGAGCAGATTAGTGGAACAGATAGTAGGCAGAAAAAAAATCTATTTTTAATTCTGCCACTCTCTTTTGATGGCCAGTAGTGGCAGATTTAACTATCTAGCGTGATACCTCATCTTAACAACTGTAGCAGGGGTGTGTAACATTTGTTAAGTTTGGGTCACAAACAATAGAAGAGTTTCACTGGTTTGTCTTTTTTGTGATATCAGAGCATAAGCACCGTGTTCCATGCACTTCATAACTGTTAAAGGTTATAGTATTGTACACATAAATATTTGCTAAGTTATGTACACTGTGTTAGATTCAGATAGGGATTAAAAAACTGTAACATACATAAACCAGTCTCTTTCCAGAAAAGCAAAATTGCATATTAACCAGGCTAGTGGTCATGGGAAACAGAAAAGGAACTCTACAGACTTCTGTGGAGACATCAGGGAATTGAAAGCCAAAGTGTTCACGTTTAGGTAAAACAGGAAGAATTAAGACTTATTAGAACACTGAGAAATGCTACAAGGCACCAGTAACAGCAGACAATGCTTAGATGGAATATTATGTTCACATTATTTTATAGCAAGGCAAACTGTTCATCAGGCTCTGAACAGAAAAAAGAGTAACAAGTAATTGTAGCACCAAATAATGGAAGCGTACAAAGTGAGAAACTAATGTCCAGAAATTGATAATTCAGCTGTTTATGCAGTCACCTCTGATACCAAAAAAGGCTGTGATTTCTGTTCCTGCAACCTGCACTACAATATATATATTCTGTTTTATCATGCATCACACTATTTAACTAATCAGTGGTTGGGCCCCACCATGATAAAAATTCTTATATCCCTTTTGGAATCCGGCCTAGCAAATGAAACACTACACCATGATCCTTAAAATATTCTGATAAGAACGTGAAAATGATGTCTCTACCCATAGAATCTAACACTATGGAGTACTAAATTAATATCAGTTCACTTGTTGTTTTTATTGTTGTTATTTAGTCATTAAGTCAAGTCCAAAACATTGTGACCTCAATGACTTCAGACACATTACATCTGAAATAATATCTGTATTGACCTCTGCTACCAGCTTCATTTACCTTCAGCCTTTGGCAGCATCAGTTACTTCATCATTGAATCCTGAGTTCCCACTAGGTTGTTAAAGTTTTGTTTTCTTTCAGACCATTCATTAAACATGCTGGGTGTAATTGCTTAAGTATTTGTTTTATTCATTTAGTTATTTACATTTGTTTACCAGGAAAGTCCAACTGGGAATTTAAACCCTTTTTCAGTGGAGTCCTGGTGGGAAATGCTCCACTGTTACATATGTAAAGTTATATTGACAATGTGCCAATCATCTATTAAAGCAAAAGCATTTATATGGCTATAACAGAAATGCATCAATAGTGCAACAATGACTTAACTTCACTGTACAATATACATATATTAAAGTGAATGCTCTATAAAAGTGATTAGTTTTGCAGGTAGGATTTTAGTACACATACATTAAAATGAATATTTTATACTAAATTAATATAAAGACAGTTTAGGTGGTTGTATTGTATAATATACATGCTTTAAAGGAATTTTTTTATACAAAGACAGTATTGAGATAGTTAGTCACTCATTTCGTTGGGGATAATGATAACTAAGTCCCTGGGGGGGGGGGTGGCTATTATGAATGTAAAAGAATGGAGAGAGAGAGAGAGAGAGAGATGTACAGTACAAAGGAGAACCTTGGATAAGGATACAGAAGATTTGTGTGAGACAAGACAGAGATGAAGTTGTGTGAGTAATGAGTCAGTGAGGAATATATAGAAGAATATATGCAGGGGGAGGCATGTGGTGGTAAGAGAGACATGTGTGTTGGGATATAAAGTAGATGAAGACCGTAAGAAGGTCAACGATTTATTAGGGGATTATTCTGATGATGGTTAGTTTAGAAGAAGTGAGTCTGCACAACAGATGTACTGGAATTAGTGGTAACAATATTCTGTTGTGTGGGGATGCAGGAAGGAGAAAGAGAGGGAGGTTAGTGAGGTGGTTTGGAGCAGTGTCATTGTCGTGTGTCATGAAGGAATGATTTGTATCCTGTTTGAAGGTGTAGGTGCATAAATTCAACATAAGGAGACTGAGAAGGACTTCCATGGTTTTGCCACATGACAAGCATAGAGTGAGTCCTCATGATAGTTTTGCGATGGAGTTGCATTTGCCAGACACTTTTTTTCAGATGAACAAAAAGCATGAGAATGCATATACCAGTGCAATAGACTGCTGAGACAGGGACAGGATTCTGGACCATGGATGAGTTTTTGTGCAGTTTTTAATCGCCTGAGTTTTGAGGAGGTTGACAAAGTTGAGCCTGTTTTGCCATCTGGGAGCTACACAGTGGGGTATAGGTTCATAGGTTCATAGGTAGGTACTAGACTATCAGCCCTGGGGCCTATACAAGCCCAGCCAAAAAGGTACCCTGGCTTTTGCCACCCAAGAAAATTATTTTCCTGTGCCACTGTCGAGCAGAGCCATAGAGGTGATTCTGGGGTGAATTTCCTATTTCCCATCCAGTCATCAAGATTTTTCTTGAAGGGAGGCGTGGCCAAGGATGAACACAGGATAGCAGCAGATTTCTTCAGCTCCACCAATTTCATTACATTGACAGGAATTAATTACTTAAAAAATTAATTCTTGAAGTAATTTTCTTTCTAAATATGTTTGTTTTATATAGTTCTTGAACTATATCTAAAAAAGAAAGGGAATCTTAATAATATTCCTGTCAGAAATTACTTTGGAAATTTTCCTGTCAGTTTATCAGTCTGAAATGAGTTCCAGTAAGACAAATTCTCAAGACTCCAGCATCAAGAAAGAATTTCAGTCTCTGATAATTATAGTCCAGCAACTTACTGCTAAGATGGATAAAATGGATACTAAAATAGACACTTTCATAGAAAAACTACAAAACAAATAGACTTGTTACATATGGACCTGCAACAACAGAAGATCCAGATGACAGGCATAGAAGAAGCTGTGAATGACATGGAAAATAAAATACAAGAACAGGAAATCAACATTGAGTTTCTGCTGAAACAAAATACACATTTACAAACAAAGCTGGATGACCTGGAAAATAGATCTAGGCGCAATAACATTAGGATTTTTGGACTGCCAGAAAATATTGAAGGTAACAATATTACTTCTTTTTTAACAACATGGCTCCCTAAAACTTTAGATTTACCAGAAGCATTCTCTTTTGGTATCGAAAGAGCACATAGATCTATAGCTAATACTAACTCTAACAAAAACTATCCTAGATCAGTTATAGTTAGATTTCTATCATCTTTTGATAAAGAGATGGTTCTTAAATCTGCTTGGGCTAAAGCTCCTGTTAAGTTTAATGAGACAACTGTGCGTTTTGACAATGACTATTCTTCCATGGTAATTGCTAAAAGAAAAGTTTTTCTGCCACTAATAAGGAAGCTTAAAAAAGCACAGTTTAAAACATACCTTCTGTTTCCTGCCAAGCTTAAAATCTTCCTTCCTGATGGTCCTAAGGTCTTCGATGATTTAGACTCTGCTTTACTGTTTGTCAAAGAAAAAAGGATTTTGGATAAAATAGAAGAAATGGAATGGGCTAGTTCTTCATTAAAGAGATTGGCAACTGAAGCTTCCTGGAAGACTTCAGAGAAGAAGAAGAGACTAAAAAACAAATGATTTGTTATATGTTTTTTTTCTCTCTCATCATTTTAGTTCATTATTAATCATTTGAATATAGTTCCTGCATTTCCAGAAAGCCACAAATATTTTGGAAAAGATTTAATCAAAGTTATTCTCTATGTGCAAAGAAATGTTTTGTTTCATAACCAGTCAAAATGCCTGAGGATTTAACGGCAGGCTGTCACTCTATTTGTTTTCTTTCTGAAAAAGTAAGGTTAGTAATTTGATACATTTTTTATCTTTACCTTTTTTTTTCCTTCTTCTTTTATTATTTTCTTTGTTTAAACAATGACATTCTATTTAGATTATGTAGTGGGTAAAGGGTGGGGAGGGCAGGAGAGAACAGTAATGAAAATATCATTAATAGAATAATAACATATTTATTTCTTGTAAAGTTTATAAGTTCTTCAAATGCTATTTCTAATTATACTTTCTTGATTATACTGCTTATGCTTGTTTGTAAATAATCTGTCATGCTTTAACTAATAATAATCAGAACTAAATAAGAGTAAATAATATGTTTTATTTTTAACTCTATTAATATAAACAGTAAGTAACATTCCATTGTATATACTTCTTACAGCTTTCTCTTACATTTTTATTTCTGCCTCACTCCCTTTTATTTTCTACTCTCTTTTCTTTTCTTTATTAATATATAGAAATGCTTTAGACTGTGTGGGCACAGTGAATAATAGGATTTGTATGAAAATTGAGTTGGGAGAAGAATGCTGAGTTTTATTGCTTGTTGGTAATTTTGAGTTTAATTTCACTTGCATAGAGGCTGTGATGATCTGTGGAATACATTGTGGAGGTTCTGTCATGTTTAGATGCATTTACACTGCTAAATGAATGTTTGTCACTAGTTTTAATAAGTTTCCGCCAAAATGTTAAGAGAGACAATCTGGGATGTGGGCTGTCTTATGCACAATGTCCTTGAGTTACCTCAGAATCTTCAAATCACAGAATTCTCACAGAGAAACTGAAAGCAGTTAGTATAAACATTGACAAGGTTATCACACTGACACACCACAGATTCAGGAAAAATACTCTGTTCATAAAATATGCCAG
>NC_056735.1:80529671-80554109 GCF_019279795.1 Protopterus annectens
ACTTACACTTTAATTAATGTATATTGGATACCTGGAATTGGTATTAATACAGTGAAACATCATATTGATAAGATCATATCATTCTCTATAGGGCATATTATTTTAGCTGGTCATTTTAATTGTATACTACATGAAAGTGATACTACCACTATAAAGAAAAGGAGAATTATATCTAATGCAAAACATTTAAATGATTTTGCTAATTCTTATCATTTGAATGATATTAATAATCAGATAGAGTCAAAATCATTACCATACACCTTTTTTCCTAACAGATACAAAACTTATTCAAAAATAGATAGGGTCTTTATTTCTAACCAGATGGTAACAGATTTAATTAATTCCAAAATCATTTCATGTCCTATATCTGATCATAACTCAATTGTTTTGAATTCATGATAAAAATACTCATAATGTTCAGATCAAAAGGATACCAGCATACTTAACTCAGCTAAAGACTATAAAGAATATATACTTTCAGAAGTACAACATTTTCTAGACATAAATAATACTCCTGAAGTCTCCATTGTCTATGTTTGGGATGCCTTAAAATCATATCTATATGGACAAAGTATCAGATGGTATAATAACAAAAGGAAATCTTGGGATAAGGAATTGTTAGATATTCAAAGTAAACTGGACTCTTATAAGCATAATAATAAAGAAAATATTATGGACAAGAAGGTTATTGAAGAAATAAACAAACTAAATGAGAAATACAAAGAAATTTTAACTCATAAAGTTAAAATAACTTTAGAGAAATACAAGTTTTTGTCTTATTCAATAAGCCCCAAATACTTACATAGACTTAAAAATAAAACAAAAAGATTGAATAAACAAAACCATATCAAAGAAATCTTTTCTCTAAGGAAAAAGAAGAATGTTTCTAGTATACCAGAAATACTAGACGAATTTAGAAATCACTTTCACAAGATTAACCATAACAACATTAACATGGAACCTAAAGATAAAATAAAGGAGTTTATAACCACAAACATGAATAAAAGCTTAATAAACAACAGATTAAACTATTGGACAAGAGTATTTCATATACAGAAGTTATTACACAAATAAATAAGCTTAAATCAAACAAAGCACCGGGTAATGATGGTATTATACCAGAGATATATAAAATCCTTTCTAAAACTACATATTCATTAATACATAAGGTTTTATTCTGGCCCAAACTGAGTTAATAACCCCCATCTTGGCAATATACATTTATTTCACCAATTTTAAAACCTAATAAAGATCCAACTAGATGTTCTTCATATCGACCCATCTCATTACTTAATGTTGATTATAAAATGTTTATGAGTATTTTGCTGATAGATTGAAGACAATTATACCCGGCATTATAGACATAGATCAGAAGGGCTTCATTGTAAATAGAAATACTTTTGATAATATAAGAAGAACTTTAACATTAATTGATTTTGCAAATAGGAAAAAGAAAGATTTAACACTTATTAGTCTTGATATAGGTTCAGCATTTGATTCAGTAAGTTGGGACTATCTGTTTACCTTACTGAAATGCACAAATTTCTCTGATGCATTTGTAAATTTAATTGAGCATTTATACAAAGGAACGCTGGCTTATATTAAGGTAGGAACATATGTTTCACAAAAAAATACCCATTCTTAAAGGTACAAAGCAAGGATGTCCACTTTCTCCACTATTATTCACTTTAGTAATGGAGCCTTGGGCTAATTTGATTAGAAACAGTACTGACATAGAGGGTTTTGAAATAGAAGAAAATACAACATCAAAAATTCAACTTTTGCAGATGATGTTCTAATTACATCAGCAGGATCTAATTCTTCTATGCAGTCTTTATTTGATAAAATGATGAATTTTAAAAGTATTTCTGGTTTAATATTCAATGAAGAAAAACTAAAATACTACCTATATATACACGAAAAAATACTCTCATTAGTGATTTTACTAAATATGTACCCAACTCAGGTCAGATAACTTATTTAGGTATAATACTATCTAAAGATATTAAATCTATTATATATAATAACTATAATACCTGTTTTCTTAATATACAAAATCTTTTTAATACCTGGAATAATATGTTTTTACTATGGAGGAGAGACTTACAATTATTAAAATGATAATATTCCCAAGATTTTATACTTAATACAATCAATAATACTTTCACCTACAAAAATAACTATCAAGAAACTGAATACACTAATGTTAAATTTCTTATGGGCACCTAATAGACCTAGGATTGCATTAAAGAAACATACTAATAGCTGGTCTCAAGGGGGTATTTCTTTTCCAGACTTTAATTTATATATTATTTCTTCTATTATAAAAGTTATTACTTTATTAATAGATCGGTCATATGTCGCAAAATGGAAAGATTATTGGGAGCTAATTAGTATGCACTTCATGAAAATCTCCTTAACACATAAAAATATGATTATAAATAACTCCATGTTGTGGTTGCTAAAGGAATTTTGTACTTCACCTATTACACCTAAACATATGGTCTGTTACCCATTAAATATTATTATTAGTTATCGTAACTTTATATTCATGCACCCTAAGTATAGGGAATGGAATTTTATTGTATTCCTATAATTTATACTCAGGGTATGCTTATGTCATCTACTTCTGAAGGAGCTCATTTAGCTATAGATAATAATCTAAAGTACTGGTATCAGCTGATATCTGATAATAAAGTTAAAAATCTAGATTTCTTAAAACAAGAATTTGATCTAAGAGAAACTTGCTGGTTAGAGGTTCAGATCTTTAGACAACATCTCATTGATAGAATAAATCTAATGTCTATAACAGTTAAAGAATCTATTCCAAAACTGATTGATTACTTGATAATAAATTTACAGCATAAAGTTTCTGATAAAGGTAAACTTTCATATATACATAAAATTATCAGACAAGAAACTTTTACAATGTAGATTCATACTGGAATTATTTCACCTCTATTAATGGGGACCCACCAACTCAACAAGATAAACAATATATATTGGAATCTGCTTATAGAACTACATCTTCCATTGTCTGGAGACTTTATACATGGAAATTTTTACATAGATCTTTTATACACCTTTGATGATGAATAAAATTAATAATAAAGATAATCTATGTAAGAGATGTAATGTAGAAATTAATGCTGACTGGGCTCATATGTTTTATGACTGTATGAAGTTGAAAGAATACTGGAAGTCAATTAATGAATTTTTGCAGGCTCTTTTACAGATAATTTCATTATTTCTAAGTCTCTTATATTATTCAACACACCTGTACCTCAAGATTAAGCTTCCCTTGTTATGGTCTATCCTAGCAGTGGCTAGGAAAATAATAACTAGAAATTGGATTTCAGATACACCTCCTTCATTCAATGAATTTAAAAATGTTATGAATATAATGTGTCATATGGAAATAAGCACAATTAGAATGAGAACAACTAGAAAAACATCACATTTTATTGTATGGGATAATTTACAAAATTTGTTAAAAAAATTATAATTTCAATAGCACAGTATTTTAGTTTAATTAATTGATCTGATTGTAGTGGATGTCTTTGTAAATACTTTAGTTGTTTTGTTGAATATTATAATAATACCTATTTTTAATTATTTGTATAAAATTGTTATGATATTTCTCTTATATGTTAAAACAATAAACTTGTTTTGAAAAAAAAAAGATTTTTCTTGAAGAGTGCTAATGAGGAGCTTTGTTTGATATAGATAGGCAGTTTATTCCAGAGTATGGGAAGCCTCTAGGACAGGAATCTATCCAGCATGTTCTGTTTATTGTGGTGACAAGGTTTAGGTCTCTAGAGCATGTAGCTCAGAGGGATTGGGATTTCTTTACATGGAGCATGTCCAACAGCTCTGGGTTTGACATAGCTTTGTATGTTAGGCAGAGATCACCTCTGAGTAGGTGATATGCGACGGAGTAAAGCTGGAGTTTTTTGAGACGGTCTGCATAGGGCATCTGTTTGAGGCCAGTAATCCTCTTTGTGAGCTATTTCTGTGGCCTTTCCAGTTGTTGTAGATGTCTTGTGAGGTATATACCAAAAGGGGCATTGTACTCTATAATGGGTCTAATGAGTGATGAGTAGGGGGAACAATGTCCTCTTTTTTTCTGGATGAGAAACCTTTTGTGATGAGGTGTTCCATGTAGAAGGATTTCCTGACTACTGTGGCAATGTGATTATCAAAGGAGAGACTACTGTCCACCTGTGTCCCAAGGTCTCTTATCACACTTTTGGTGTTAAGTATACTACTGCCTATGTTGTAGTTCATTGGTACAGAGTTTTTTCCAAAGGGGGTGACAATGCACTTTTTGGCATTGAGCTTGAGGCCATGTATTTGACACCAGGCATCTGTCTCAGTGAGGCCCTTTTGTAGGATGTCCACATTGTTAGGAGTTTCGATTATGGTTCCTAGTTTGCAGTCATCTGCGAACTTTGTTAGCCAAAGACCTTCTGTGTTAGCCTGTACTTCAGAGAAGTAGATACCAAACAGGAGAAGACCCAAAACTCAACCCTGTGGTACTCCACTTGTCACTGGTTTGAAGTTGGATTTGGAGTATGCCACTTTCACAGTGTGGGTTCTGTCAGTGAGCCAGTTGGCAACCCATCTTGTGACATAGGGATTTATACCTAGTTTAGTGAGTTTATCTATAATTCCAGAGTGGGGGTTGGTGTCAAAATCCTTGGCAAGATCTAAATAGGCTGTGTGAACCACCTTACCCTTGTCTACGGCTTTGGTCACTGCTTCAAAGAAGTCTATTAGGTTTAGGAGACATCATCTGCCTTTTACAAACCCAAACTGGGTGTGATCCAGAGCTTGGAGATTACCAATGTCTTTGTTTATAAGTTCCATGACGATACGTTCCATGACCTTGCAGACCAGGCTCATCAGGCTAATGGGGCCGTAGTTCCTGGGGTCCATGGTGGCTCCCCCCTTGTGGAGTGGGATAACCATTGCTGTGCACCATTCAGCAGGCACAAAGCCTGAGGTGAGGCTATGATTGAACATGGTACTTAGGTGGGGTGCCAGTATTGTGTTAGGAAGGCTGGTGGCATACTTTGGAATATTGCAAGATTGTTGAGATTTATGCCAGGGAATAAGGTGGGTAGTAGCTGTGGCCTTCAGTGCTTGATCAGACAATTTTTTTTGGAGGGGTTGATACAGTATACCTAACTTTTGTTGGTCTAATGGGGTACTTGGTGAATGTGCAAATCAAATTTTAAATTTTCATCAATATTGATAACATGAAGCTTTGTGTGGTGCACTGGATCAAATAAAGTGCCATCTGATGATTAAAGAATTAATGAGTTGAGCAGTGTTGATACTGGTTTAGGTGTGAAGAACACGCATTATGTTTTTGGGGGATTCAGGACTAGATTATATTTTAGATGCCAGGTTTCCACAGATGTGAAGAAATGTTGGGAAACCTTTTTAATGTTGAGACATAGAGGGAATTGAACAGATGACGGTGGAGTCATCTGCATACTGGATCAAACTGGAGTTGGTTAGTGCAGTGGGTAGATTGCTGATGAATATATCGAAGATAAGTCGGCCAAGGATAGAACCTTAGGGGACATCTACTGAGATGGAACAGAATGTGGAGGAGGCTTATAGCCATTTTACACTCTGAACTTTATGAAGAAGGATTTAAACCACATAATGACTTTATCTGATAAGCCTGCCTTTGGAGAAGAGGTATGAGAGAGTATCAAATGCTTTTGATGGATCAAGAAATGCTGAGGAAACTGAGAGATTTCTGTTCCTAAGGGTATTTACAGTGTTGAGAAATGAGAAAAGTATTTGTGTGCTGTGAATTGTCATGGTGAGAGGACACTATGATTGATGAGAAAAGTTAATAGTTATGAGTAGATACATTTATCCAAGATTTCTGAGAGGGGTAATAGAATAGTTATGGGTCTGAAGTTAGAAAGATCAGTGGAGGAACACCTTTCTGTAGTGAAAGGAAAAGGCTTTTTTTTCTAAATGGAGTAGAAGTGTGATTCTTGGACTGATCTGTTAATTAAGAGAAAGACAGGGTAAGCTAAGCTTTCAGATGCTAATCTTTGTATTCGATTGGGAAATTATATGGGACTGTTGTAGTGACATTTAATTTTTTGAAGTACAGTTTGATGGTTTTGCTGGGGAATATCTTGAAGTCGAGATTATGTTTAATATGGTCTGTGGGAGCTAGAGCTGGGCCTGTACTTTGGTTAGAGTTTGTGAAAGAGAGAGAGAGAGAGAGAGAGAGAGAGAGAGAGAAAGTGTGTGTTGGAAGAACAAGCTACACTGACGTCAGATTTAGTAGGTAGATAGTTACATTATGAGGGTTTGTGTGGGTTTAAAAGCTTAGAAATGGTGGACCAAAACAGTTAATGGAACTGGTGTGGTGGTTCTTTTGTGAGAAGAAGTATATTTTTGGTATGAATGTATTTGGGCTTTAATGTTATTGTGATGGTAATGATAATGTTGTTAGTTGGCAGTCTTACCCCTTTGCCAGACATTCCATGTTCCATCTCATAGGTACATTAGGTATAGTTAATTTCATCTTCTTGCATGTATAACATTCTCATCCACCCAGTACCTTTATTCAAAAGCATTCATTTTCTGGAGCAATACTTATATTTCAACTTAAATAACTATGTATAATTATTGGGAAAACCATTGCTTTGTCTATATGCACCTTTGCTGACAATGTAATGTCTTTTCTCTTTAATATTTTATTAAGATATGCCATAGAAGTCCTCCCAAGAAGCAAGCACTTTTTAACCTCACGACTGCAGTCACAATCAGTCAAGAAAATAGAGCTGAAGAATATAAAATGTTCTTCTCCATCTTTTTGTGAATAATTTATAAGGCTAGCTAACATGATTTTAAATTTCTGATACTGAACAGTAAACTAATTCTAGTGCTTCCTACTTTCACCTTCTTATCAAGATCTGCAGCGCTTGCCTGCAAACTGATATCACAGCGGTATCATCTGAATATCTAAAGCTGTTGGCATTTCTTCTTGCAATTTTGATTGCAGCAGCTGGCATTTAAGCCAGCATCTTGCAAGATATAGTCAACACAAAATTAAAAAGTAAAGTAACAATATATTGTCTTGTAGCAGTCCTTTCCCTGTATTCAACCAATCTGTTATTCTGAACTTGGTTCTGACTGTTACTTTTTGCTCTGCAAATGGATTCTTTAGGAAGCAAAAAGGTGACCCAAATTTCCTGTTGCTCAAAGAATTTGACACAGTTTGTTATGGCTGAAAAAATAGAGACTTTAGAATAATCAATAGATCATAAGTACATTTTTGAACTCCTTTGTTTTTCTTAGTATCCAGGAGATGATGTGAATTAGATCTCTGGTTCCCTTGTCTTTTCTAGAATCAGCTTATACATTTGGCAACTTTTCGTTAATATATCATTGAGGACTAGGCTGCAGGATCTCAAGTGTTACTTTGTTCACACATTTAGTAAGTGCAAGTGTTTGATAATAGAAACAATGTTCTTCATTTCTTTGGCTGAGTTCCTAAAAAACGCACTGCTGGGAGGACAATGTTTTATCCAATATTTTTAAATCTAATGCGAACAGGGGCAGACCATCCTTGGCAAAGCAATGTGGTCTGTTCATCATATCCTCACATCCTGCTAAATATTTTACCCTTTTGAATGACACCAAAAGTTAAGCCAATTGTTGAAGTCAGTCAAACTCTATACAAGCATTTATATAGATGCATGGAATCAGGAATACCTGACAGGACTAAATCATCCTCCACAAGGAAGAGTAAACCTGCCTGGTGGACATCTGCAATAAATAAACTCTATAACAAAAGGAAAAAATTGCGGTCCAGGACCAAGAAGGAGCAGGTGCCCAATTGGAAGCAATCTCTCCTTAGCCTGAGCAAGCAAATAAGAGCACTAGTGAAATCCTCCAAACTGGCCACATCTACTAAAGACAATCATAAGGCCTTCTTCACATATGGCTGCAATCTCAAGGGAAGCACCCAGATCTGCTCAGAACTGGTGGTCAAGGACACCACATATACAAATGCCATAAGTATAGCAAACTTGCTAGCTGACAGATTCAGTGAAAGATTTGGCCCTGTGTACACCCATCAGTAAATCAGGACATTCCCAGTACCTGTCCCCTTCCCCTTATATCTAGGGAACAAGTCATCACTGCTCTCTCAAAGGCAAAAAATATAGCCACCATCGGAACCGATAACATCCCAGGCTGCATCCTACATAAACTCAGGCAGGAACTTGCAGCACCATTAGGTGCCCTATTCAACCAAAGCCTGAGTACCGGCTTTGTCCTAGCTGAGTGGAGGACAGACACTGTCATTCCTTTGCACAATGATGAAGCGTCCACTGATCCAGGAAATTATAGACCCATCAGCCTAACTAGCCTGATCTGCAAGGTTATGGAATTGATTATCATGGACCTCATTAACAAGGAAATCGGCACCCTCAAAACATTCAATCCCACACCGTTTGGCTTTGTCAAGGGGAGGTCGTGTCTATTTAATTAATTTGACTTCTTTGAGACAGTCACCAAAGCCATGGACAAGTGGAAGATAGTGCACAGGTGCACACTGCCTACCTTGACCTGGTCAAAGCCTTCGCCACTATTTCCCACTTGGGCATAATTGATAAACTCTCTCAAATAGGCATCAATCTGTGTGTTACCAGATGGGTATCTAACTGGCTTACTGATAAAACCCACCTAGTCAAAATAGGGGAAGCCACCTCAAGCAATAGACCAGTAATGAGTGGCGTACCCCAGGGTTTGGCCTAGGGGCCTCTGTTATTTGGGATATATTTTTCTGAGGTGCAGGCCAAAACCAGTGGGCTATGGCTGACCATGCTTGCAGATGACTGCAAGCTGGGCACTGTCATCAATTCCCCTAGTGATGTGGACATCCTCCAAGAGTGTCCCACCCAAACAAATGACCGGTGCCAGAAACATGGCCTCAAGCTGAATACCAAAAAAAATGCATCCTCATCCCATTTAGGGAGAGTGATGTCCCCACAAATTATTACATTAATAACAAAATCCTAAGCATGCTATCAGTTGTGAGGGATTTGGGCACCCAGGTTGATAGCAACCTGACTTTTGACCACCATGTTGCTTCTGTTGTACCTCATAATTAAGGGTATCTCATCCTGGGACAAGAAAGTCATAACATCCTTGTATTCTTTGCTTATAAGGCCCATTATTGACTACAATGTTCCATTTGGCATGTACATCGCAAAGTACATGCAGCAGCTGGAGAGACCACAGAGGTTCCTCACCAGAAGAATCTAGGACCTCAAAAATCTGCCTTACACAGATAGGCTAAAGGCCCTATCCCTCTACTCAGTTTCATACAGACTCCTCAGGGGTTACCTCTGTCTGGCATACAAGGCGATCTCAGACCCTGCCTTGATGGGACTGCTGTATATCTGCAAGTCAAGCTCCACTCAAGTAATCCACAGGTGCAGCTTCAACCTGGTCTATGACATCAATAGGACTTATTGACAGGACAGATTTGTGTCCCAGAGACTCCCCCATCTGTGGAACAGACTCCCTGTCCATGTCAAGTAGAGTACCTCTTTACCCCCTTTTTACGTGTAACCTAGATAACTGGATGGGAAACAGAATATACAACCCTCAGATTCCACCTGTTTCCCTGCTGGACAGGGGCATTGGGTGCTGACTTGTCTAAACATGGCACAAACTCTTGGCTAGGTTTATAAGGGCCTCAGGGTCAATAGCCTAGTAACTTCCTATGATCCTATGATTCTATAATCATCTTCTGTTCATAATGAGGCCTCATCCTTGATGAATGTATGATACTGGTCAATGTTAGGCTTACACCAACCTAGAATGAATAATCTGAAAGCTCCATAATGTCTCTTTTCATATAGTCCAAGGAGGTACATCTCAGGTCATTTACACCCGCATGGACTATGAGTCAATCTCATACTTGTGGTTCAATGACTTGGGTCAGTGAGTCACTTGGCAGATCCTGGCCCCGGACAGACCACTAACTATAAATGCCTGCATCTATGCAAGCTACTGCTAAATGCCAATAGCCTCCTAGCCAATAAAACAGCCTCACTTTAAGCCTTTCTATGTGCTTCCCAATTCAGACAAGCAAGGATCCCCCATATTGCCACTCATTGAGTAGTCCCAAGTCCTCTTAAAGTACAAACAAGGAAAGGTTATTTAAAAGTGAAAAAGTAACAGAAACAAATTCAACAACTAGTTAAGACAATGCTTTTAAGGACATTTTCAATTAATTAATTCAGCTGCTAGGATATTGGAAAACAAATGCACTTTACAGTCTTAAAATGCAGAAAATGCAATAAATAATTCATGAAAACAACAGCAGAAAACATAAATGCCTTAAAGAAGTGCATTTTTTCAAGTGAAAGTAATTAAATCAGCCTGGACAGCACTGGATGCAACAAAAACATGCTGAGGACAGAGGTAATGATGCCAAGTGTTGCTGAGCTTTGTGTGAAATGAGCCGAAAAACATGCAAATGCACAGAACCATGCAAATGCATCAGATTTATAGAGGCAATATATCAGTGGGGCTGGGGCAGAAACAAGAACAGAGAAAAACAGCAATTTGGTCAACAGAAGGGTGCTAGTGGGCAAATGATAAGCAGAATATAAGATTCCTGGATAAGATAACTGGAATGTGAACAGCTGTAAAGCACAGAAGCACAAATTCTGTAGCAAAATTTACAGCACGGACATTATTGCAATCCCACTACAGTGTAAGGCTCAAGGCTAGGCAGAAATTTACCAGTAGCACTGTTTATGGAAAAATGCAGCAATAAATGACTAAATGAGGCCACGATCCAGCAGTAGCTCACAATTCTCAAATAACTATGAATGAATCTAGGAGTTTAAGGTTCCAGAGTTTGTTCAAAATATAAACGGGTAACATTTTCAATTAACTCTAGTTATGTAGATAGAAGACTTTTCAATAATTCATGATTGCACCACAGTTGCAAATGAAACTAAAAAACTAAGGTCCTAGAACTAAAAATAGCAAATAGAAACATGTAGAAAAGTATAAAAACTAATAATAATATCAGTACATATGGCACTACAGGTTTTATAGCATACTCACTAATAAGACATTTAGAATGGCAATCCAATTCATGCATTTATCTTCCATTTGTCACCCATTGAAGTTTGACTGTATATGTAGAATTTGAGTTAGTGCTGTGCTTTGACTAGGGAGTCATATTTACCTTGTGCAAAAGTTTTTATTAGATCATTATCTAATGTAGAAATTGTGTCTTTTCAAAGCAGTAATATTGTAATATTTGTACTTTTCAAATACATTGCTTTATTAATTAAGATACTTAATAAAGATGATTTAAATGCCATTTTATCTGATGTCAAATGGTATTTTCTTATCATATTGTTCCAAAAAAGATGAGATTGTATTAAAAAATAATTTGCTCATTTAATTCCTTGTTCTTTATGGAGATTGGGATTTTATCTCCACTTAGAGTAAGACCATGGTTTAAGAACAATAACCATATCTGAATAAATGAAAGAATACCGGAAAATATTTGAGACTCATACAAATATTTGAAATTAGAGTTATATAACGATTTAGAAATAGTCACCCATTTCATCTTCAATGGCACAAATTGTAAGGGACTATGACTATCTCAGAAACAAAACACTTACCTGTATTAATACTGTATAGTAGATGCCTAAAGAGCTTATTATTTTTAGACCTTACAGGATGGAACAGTGAGTTCAGTCAGATCTTATCTGAGGATGATAATAATACAAGAGAAATGAAACTCATAACCTTATAATAATATACTGCCTACTTGAGACCCTAACTGGAAGGACAAAATGCACTTATATTATACTTCACAAACATGTATGTTTTCACATGCTATGCATATATGATGCGTCTCCCATCAGGGGGCAAACACAGAATAATACATCAGAGCAATCTAAAAGCAAACAGTAATAATGACAGCTTCCATCCATTCATCCAGGACCTAACCTTGCAACCATTGACCAGAGCTGGCTATAAAACCCAATGCTAAGACTGGAGTTGGTTATAAAACCCTAATGCTAAGATAGGACCTCGCTATAAAACCCCAGTGCTAAGACTACAATTTTTCTCCTCCTCCTACACCCCCTACCCCCCAGCAAAGTAAATCCCTTACTATATTACATAGAATGGCTTTGAGGTGTTTAGCAAGAAGTGTCAGTTTTACTAAGCGGTGATAAGGCAAAGAGTTGTTAATGTTGTCAGACTTAGGTTCATAGGTTCATAGGTTCATACTAGGCTATCTGCCCTAGGGCATTTATAAGCCTAGCCAGAGTGTGTTTGGCTTTCGCCACCCATTTTAAATTAATTTTGCTATGCCCTTTTTCGAGGTTAGTATACTGTGCCTTTGTCTAACAGTGACAGAGAAGTGATACCCAGGGTAAACCTACGATCTCCCATTCACTCAAGATTCCTCTTAAAGAGAGTCAATGAGGGACTCTGCCTAACCTGGACTGGGATTTGATTCCAGAGTGAAGGGAGCCTCTGGGTTATGAATCTGTCCCTCCAGCATGTCCTATTTATTTCAATGCTGAGGTTCAAGTCTCTCGAGCACGTAGCTCGATGGAATTTGGATTTTCTGAGGTGCAGCATGCCCATTAATTCCGGGTTGGACATGGCTTTATACATCAGGCACAGATCGCCTCTGAGCAGGCGGTATGCCACTGAGTAGAGCTGGAGTTTCTTTAACCGGGCAGCATATGGCATCTGTTTGAGCCCTTTGATCCTCTTGGTGAGGTACTTTTGGGGTCTTTCCAGTTGCTGCAGGTGTCTGGTAAGGTACATCCCAAAAGGGGCATTGTACTCAATTATGGGCCTGATGAGGGATGAGTAAAGAGGCATGATGACCTCCCCTGATCTAGATGTGAATCCCTTCATGATTAGGTGGGCTATATAAAATGTTTTTCTAACCACTTTGGCCACGTGGTTGTCAAATGAGAGATTGCTATCAACTTGGGTCTCCAGGTCCCTAATTACTTCTTCTGTACTTAATGGATTACCACCTATGTGGTAATTTGTGGGCACTTTGTTTTTGCCAGAGGGGATGACTATACACTTTTTGGCGTTTAGCTTGAGGCCATGGCTTTGGCACCAGTTGTCTGTTTCTATGAGGCCCTTTTGAAGGATGCTTGTGTCGGCTGGAGAGTCAATTATGGCACCCAGTTTGCAGTCATCTGTGAACTTGGTCAGCCACAGTCCTTCTGTGTTGGCCTGTACCTCCAAGAAATATATACCAAACAAGAGAGGTCCCAGGACTGAGCCTTGTGGGACGCCACTTGTAACTGGTTTGGAGTCTGACATGGCTCCAGCAATTCTAACCATGTGGGTTCTGTCCTTGAGCCAGTTTGTAACCCATCTAGTGACATAGGGGTTTATATTTAAGCTGGTGAGCTTATCTATAATGCCCGAGTGGGGTAGTGGATCGAAGGCTTTTGCGAGGTCCAGGTAGGCTGTGTGGACCACCTTCCCCTCGTCAATGGCCTTGGTGACTGTTTCAAAGAAATCGACCAGGTTTAAGAGGCAGGATCTGCCCTTAACAAAGCCGAACTGGGTAGGATCCGCTGTCTGTAGGTCCCCAATATCTTTATTTATGATGTCCATGATGATCCTTTCCATAGCTTTGCAGACCAAGCTAGTCAGGCTTATGGGGTGATAGTTTCCAGGATCTGTTGAGGCACCACCTTTGTGGAGAGGGACCACTGTTGCTGTATGCCACTCTTTGTGTGCATATCCTGTAGTAAGGCTGAGATTGAACAGTAGTTTTATGTTTGGGTTTAGCTCTTCTTGGAGTTCATGTAGGAAGCAACCCGGGACACCGTCTGGTCCCTTTTTCAAGAAATCCCTTGTCTACCACTTTGTGTTATCTTCTTCCAGTTCATTGTATTGCTCATTGAAATGTCTTTCTTTCTCTTATTATAAACTCATACTAATTATAAAATCTCAAACAAAATTACTTGTATTTCGGGTGTTATCACACACTATTCAGTTGTGGTACTGCATCTCTTGTATACACACACACACACACACACACACACACACACACACACACACACACACACACACAAACATGTGCACACAATTCAGGCATGCACACAATCATTTTTACCAGCTTTTGCTCCTGGAAGGAAAGGTAACAAAAAATGCATGTCTGAAGAGATGAGTGGCCAAATAGCATAAACAGCTGCAAGGAATCCAGTTCAGCTACTTCTGCTACTTCATGGAGTGAAAGTTTTCAGCAGACGTGTGTGTGTGTGTGTGTGTGTGTGTGTGTGTGTGTGTGTGTGTGTGTGTGTGTGTGTGTGTGTGTGTGTGTGTGTGTGTGTGTTCTGTACTATCAGACAGGGAGGCTGACTAGAGCACAGCCACAAGCTTTACTGCACATTTGCTCTTCTTTGCTCCCCCTTGTTCATATCCTGTTTTCCTTTACCTGCATTACTGTAATTCCTTGTTCTTGCATGGTTCTTCAGAACTAGACTGCTCACAACTAATGTAGAGCTCTGCTTCTAGCTAGTCACTGGTATATGTCTTTGTCATCATATTATATCAGCTCTCCAGTGCCTTCAGTGATTGCCTGTATGATCTCTTATTATCAGCAAGTTCCTGGTCTTCTTTTCTGTAGGCCTACATGAAATGGGTCACCTTGGGATGATAGTCGCTTAAATCTTTAGATACTCACTTCTTTGCCTTTCAGGCTTTTACCCTTTAAAGTGTCTTGGTGAGTTACACAATTCCCTATGGTATATGGCTTCAATAGACTGTCCTTTGTGCACTGAAAATGTCTGACTGGGAATATTCTCATTTCACGACAGTCCCAAGGAGAAAAACTGCAAAAGAAGAAATATCAGACATGAATACAGTCTTCTACAAATGCAGAAACAAATAAATGAAAATATTATTTAGTACAAAGCATGAAATAAAATTTGTGCATATATAATATTTTACCAAACATAATTATTCATACTAGTCATTCATATTTAAATAATTTAATGTAAAACTTTAAAAAAAATCACTAGATTTCTAAAAACTGAAATAATAATACAGAATTGTATAAGATTCAGTTATAGTGTAGGTGGATATAGATATAATATCCACTGTAACACTACTTATGCTTCTAAGCAAGAGTTAGAATTTATTAAATATATTACTAGAAAACAAAATATCATAGGCAATTGTACCAGGACTGATTCATTTATGCTTTAGTTATTCAGGTGATGCAGCTTTAAGGTACACAAAAGTGAAATAAGTATGGTAGTTCCATTGTTTTGATAGATATACAGGGTACAGTGAAGCATGTGAAAGTTGTATGAATTTTGTGTGAATCCTATTGTTAGTCTGAACACACTTGTCTAAATAGTACATATCATAAAATTACACTGCTGATAACTGGGCATTTATTTGCCTTGTAGATGGCATTATAGGTGATTTTAAGGTGAGAGAATGAATGAACATCGAGTATCTCAACGTCATTAAGTTAAGTGCAAGACAATGATAAACATCATTAGGAAGATTCGAAGTGAACAGCCTGAGTCAAGTGCTAAAACCTAGATCACTGAGAAGAAAAAGAAGTAATGGCTCAGCCTGTTTTTCTGTTTATCTGTTTTATTGTACTATTTTATATTCTGTAATTATCCAAATTATACTGTACATAGTTTCTGATTGGCTGTTTAGAGCATGTGATTTATAACCTTTGTTCTAAGGTTACGTTTATGTGAAGTACTTTTAAGCATTTGAGCAAACATAAATAGTGTGAATGCTTGTGTTTCTACTGAGGTTTCTATGAAGCATTTCTTTGTCTTATGGTTATATTTTTGGTGCAGAATTTATTTGTTTAAGCTACCTTTATCTCTGGTTTAGATTGCCATATAGTGCAAAAAGCATAGTAGTTGCATTTGGACTCTTTTCCTAAGTACAAATTATATTTTTGTAATTATGAAATACAATATCCCTTGAACGTAACTACACATTTTTACTGCTACAAATATATTTATTTACTTAAGATGCAATGTAGCATTTAGATTTTTTATGACAGTCAGTAAATTACAAGTACACTGCATTACATGCAAATTCTTGTGGCTAGTCATTAACATATTTAAATATATTTACCTCAATATAATACATCAAGTTTGCAAGGATGCAAGCGAGCTCCAGCCATGGTCACAAACAAAAAGGCAGAATAGCAAACAGTAAACCAGGAGAATGAAAAGGCAGTTCCATTAGGCTGAGATAAATTCAGGTTATTCCAGAGTAAGTAGGCAAGATGGAAAATCCCATGATGTGACTTGTTAAGTGATCATGAGGTCTGTTAAAAAATACTGGCACCTTCATTGTGTTCAGTTGCTGCCTACTTCTAGATGAACAAGAGATTTGGAAAAGACAGTGGTACCTTTAGTGTGTAGCCCTGCTCTCTGTTGCGACATGAACATAAGATTTGGAGAGACTAATTGCAGTCTTAAGCTTTTTACAAAAATGTTGAAGCTTTAACAGTATTCTTTGTACAGGAAATTTGGGTTTTTGAATTCTGGGGAAAGACTGCATGCTTCAGAGTTCACACATAGTCTTGTTTAATGGCAAACACTTATTTTAGAATGGGCTAAGTTATGGAATGATGGATATTATTTGAAAGAACCCTCATTTGGTTGCTTTTACCTCTTAGACCAAGATTGAAAAGAGGTGCCCCGGGATTCATGAAGCTCGGTGCAAGGACGGCGTTAGCCTTGCGCCGACCGTGCAGTGTAGAAATGGCACAGAAGCATCACATGCATATTAATGAAGGCACTCTGCAACAATGTCCACGTGCATAGGAAACATGCGCGAGTGCAGGGGGCATATCTAAGTGCTGCACGGAGGCGTGAACATGTTGGCTGCATATGCGCAACCTAAAATGCTGACAAGTACAGCCTGCCTCTAATAATAGTCACTCCTGTCAGTGTCCATGGATACTGAAATGTATGCAAAGCATACAAGACAGCTTTGCGAACACCAAAATAAAAAGTAAACACAAAGGCACGTAGCTAAATAATGAGTCACCGTCCCTCGAACAAATGACATTTAAAACCCCGTGCCTGTATTCTATTGTAGTCTTGATAATTATACCAAGTGGAAGTGAAATGCAGTGTGTTAGAGTGCCACTGCCATTTTCTAAGCCTAGCCCAATGGTTAAGGTTACCACCTGTCCCACATTGTGAGGGACAGTCCCCCTTTGGGCAGTTGTGTCCATACCAAAACCATTATAAATGTTAAATGTCCTGCGATTGTAGGACATAATTATGTCCCATATTTTATGTAATAGTCCCATACAATACTTATTTCCGTATGTAAAATACCTAAATGTTACAAGAAACAGAATAAGCAACTAAACTGCTACAACAATAAGCTTTCATTTAGGCAAAAAACGAATGTACTATCCTTTGTACTGACCGTGGGTATGTGTTGGCCTGTAAAATATGATGTGTGTCCTGAAAATGTCCCATTTTGATAATTTGAAAAGGTGGCAACCCTACCAATGGTCAGAGCATTCGCTCAATATCTGCCCATTTGCAGTCCAAGTCGTCCTTGTCAGGATGGCCCAAAGATGAACGGGTATTACCCGGGTCTATCTACCATGTCATGAAAGATAAGTATTAGCATGTACCTATGTGCGTGAAGTACAGCATGTGGAAGATCGAAAATGCTAGGGTAGTCCTCACAACCATATTGGTACCAGAGATATGTAGTGTACACAATGTGTTCTGTTGACTGTGCCATGGGCCATCAACCAGAGAAGGGACGGAAGGTGTGTGTGGAATATGGGGGTGGGGGGTGACGGGTAATTTAATAATTCACCAAGGGGAGACTGGGATGGATGCACAATAGGTGAACTGGAGGTGTACAAGGGAGCAGTAGGTGAATCAGAAAGAAAACCAAAGAACAAACATTCACATCTGCAATACAACCTGACAGGCCATACTGTAGAACACAATCCCACAAACATATGAACATTAAAATGTGCGATGCACATATACAGAAACGTTAGAGGCACACACCCACATAATGGTCTGGCCAGAACTGAGCCATCCAACCCCAACACACCTGGATACATAATTGAATACCCATCATCCCCTCCACAGCACACCACACCCCCTTCCTGAATGTCCACCAAAACCACCCATACTAGGGCTGCTAGCTTGGCGCAGCCATATCTGCACATAGTGACCACTACTCATATCTAGTAGGCAGTCTCACCCTAGGCAGTCTCAGAATTGCAAACTATTTATCCCTTGCATGTATAACCCAACCTCATTTTCATAAATCCAAAAAAATCGAGGTTATCTGTCCCCAAAATTTTTGGATATCCCTCATGTGATACATATCTGTTCTAAAGATTAGACTTGGTGTCACGACACGATGTCCAGTCCCGTAGACATCTGAACACAAGTTGTATGAGCAGTAGTTGTCCACAACCCTGCTCAGCCCCCAGCCCATCCTGCAGAACCTAGGACCCGGGATTAAACACCTGACCATGATGCACGTCTCCCCACGTGCATTATCGAGAATATATACCTTTCACATTTGCATAGCTACACATCACACATACATGCATATAAGTAGTTGTCAAGTATGTGTCCAATTCATAAATATGTATACTTGCAAATGTATACCTATGCGTCTCAGAAACATATGAATAGTAACATGTACTATACATATGTACACCTCCCAACTGTCACATCTGTTGCCAGTACTGTGGAATGGCTGTACTAAAGTCATATATCCTAATTACCATCCATACAGAATGTATTACAGATGGTTTAGCGGTAAAACCAGTGACTATGGTGTTCCTGGTCCCAGGTCCAAGCCATGCAAGGGCTAATTTTGTATGATGGCCACAATAGTGGCAGTCGGATATAGGGCGATTAAGGTGCTTTAAAGCAGACGTAAATAGGGTTACCACCTGTCCCACTTTGCGAGGGACAGTCCCTTTTTGGGCAGTTGTGTCCTGACCAACAATATTAAAATGGCAAATGTCCTGAGATTGTAGGAAATAATTATGTCCCATATTTCATGTAACAGTTGCATAAAATTGTTATTTCTGTATGTAAAATACCTAAATGTTACAAGAAACAGAATAAGCAACTAAACTGCTACAAGAATAAGCTTTCATTTAGGCAAAAAAGTAAAGCTCTATCCTTTGTACTGAACGTAGGTATGTGTCAGCCTATAAAATCTGATGTGTGTCCCGAAAATGTCCCACTTTTGCCATTTGAAAAGGTGGCAACCCTAGACATAAGCAGGTATGCAAGCGTGTATGCGCAATGGTAAGTGGCGGTGATTCAATGGTATGGGAAATGTAAATAAGCATGTAGGTGCATATGCATGTGTATGTACAGACCTATATATATATATATATATATATATATATATATATATATATATATATATATATATATATATATATATCTATATATATATATATATATATAAAGAATGAACATGGTCACAATAGATATAGCAGAGTGGTAAGATGCTAAAAGTGGAACTAACTATGTCCCCGTACTAAGTCTGACTTTCAAACAGGTACAGGCCAGTCCCAGTCAACAGTCGGACGAGACAAAAATTGGAAGATTAATTGAACACCCTGACCATGATATGAACATATGTCCCAGGACTAGAAGTTTGAGACATCTGAATATACTTGGAGTGAGCCAACATACGGGACGTGTCTAAAGTAGTAGGGAATGGCGCATGTGTAGTAGTGCGGTTTTCCCAACAGGGAAATGGATGCCTGCTGTGTTAGTGAAGTGTTGAGGCATGTGTTCGGGTAATTATGAGCCATGGGTATATATACATAAATGAAGCAGAACACCAATAGTGTAGTGGTTAGAGCATCCGACTATCGAGCAGACGTTGTTGGTTCGACTGCAGCACACACCATTTATAATGCGTAATTTGTATAGCAGCATATCCTACTCTTTTATGCTGTATAACGATATAATACCATTGAAATGTGAACTGGGGTGACGTATCACAGTAAGAATGTAGAAGGTTTTGCGTGACATAAATCAGTGGTTAAGGGAAAACCGCAGCTGAAATGTGTTGTACTCACACTTTGTTCAACGGCCCTTGTTCTGCCCAGCAAAACAATAAACCATGTCGGCCAGGCCCGACACCATGACCCGACACATCACAATCAATGTGATTTACCACTAAGCCATGGCAGTTATACCTAACTTCGATGTTATCACAAACATAGCAGACAGCACAGTCATTCAACAGTATGATCAAAGTAATTAAATCATATAGATGTGTATGCATGCGTACGTACACACACACACACACACACACACACACACATATATATATATATATATATATATATATATATATATATATATATATATATATATATATATATATATATATATATGGTAACCACCTGTCCCACTTTGCGAGGGACAGTCCCTCTTTGAGCAGTTGTGTCCTGTACAACAAATAATGTACAATAGCAGATGTCCGAAATGTAATGACAATATACCCTTTATTTATGTAATAGTTGCATAAAACAGTTATTCTGTATTTGAGAAACCTACATGTTATACAAAACAGAATAAGCAACTAAAATGCTACAAGAATAAGCTGTCATTTAGGCCAAAAAGTGAGGTTCTGTCCTTTGTACTGGTTGTGGGTATTTTCTGGCCTGAGAAATCTGACATTTGTACCAATAATGTCCCACTTTGGGCATTTGAAAGGGTGGCAACCCTACACACACACACACACACACACACACACACACACATATATATATATATATATATATATATATATATATATATATATATATATATATACATATACATATACAGAACGGACATGTGAACAAGAAAGCATTCATAACGAATGCGAAGGAAAACAGCGGAACACCTGTATTATCTAGTGCTGACATATCATGCTGACCAGAGGTGGCCAAAATCCCTGCATCTCTAACCACAGGTAAGATGCTAACAGTGGGAGTAACCTTGTCTATGTGCTAAATCTGACTTTCAAACAGGTACAGGGCTGTCCCGGTCCCCAGTCGAACAAGCCTAAGCCCAGATAACCACATGAACACCCTGACAATCTAACACACATATGGACCAGGACTATAGGCTTTGGAGGTCTGAATATACTCAGAGTGAGTCAACATGCGGCAGGGGTCCAGAGCAGTAGGGAATGACGCATGTGTAGTAGTGTGGTTTTCCCAGAAGGGAAATGGATGCCAGCTGTGTAAGTGAAGTGCTGAGGCGTGTGTTCGGGTAACTATGAACCATGGGTATACATACAAATTAAGAAGAAAACTAATAGTGTAATGGTTAGAGCATCTGCCTAATGAACAGGCATTCACAGTTCAAGTTCGACTATAGCACATATCATTTTCCTTGTGGAATGAATGTCGCTCTGCTGTAAAGCCGACATTTAAACATGTAAAGGTGAATGTGTGTATCGCATGGGATTATTAACCAGATCCCTTCAATCAAAGTGGCACTGTCATAATGAATAAGGCACAAGTAAGCACAAATAAGCAGCAGTAAACATATGTAATGCACAGTAAGCATAGGCGAGTGCACCTGCGTGGGTGTAAGCAGTGCCCAGGATAGGAAATGTATTTTTGTATGTATATATTTAATATATATAAATATATATATATATATATATATATATATATATATATATATATACATATATATATATATATATATATGTATATATATATATATATATATATATATACACACACACACACACACACACACACACACACACACACACATACACACACACACACACATATATACATGTGTATAGATATATATCTGCATACATTAAATATAAATATATATATATATATATATATATATATATATATATATATATATATATACATATATATGAAGAATGAATGTCGTAACAATAAAGCATACACAAGGGATGTGAAGTGAATCAAGAGCAAATATGGTATTATATAGTGCTGTCAGCATATGTCATAAAAAGCTGCCCAGGAGTGAACAGAGCACTGCTACTCACACCACAGGCAGGGTTTTACCAGTGGGAGTAACATCATTGAATTGCTAAGTCTACTTTACACACAGATGGAATGTAGTCCATGCTGGGACCACCAAAAATTGTAAAGCGCAAATGGCCGTAATCCATAACCCCAGGAAAGGCACGTATGTGCAAATATTACATGGTGGGAGAGCCTGTGAATACACGAGGCAGGACAAAATATGTGTAGGGCCCCAAACGCTCTGGAGAGGGTAATGTGTAAAGGTGTGTCATGGCTGCGATAACAAGTGGATAATGGATGTTACATGTGTAAATTCAACATGGGTGGGGTGGAGGAACTATGTGTATGACATTATGGATCCAGGCATGTCAGGGTTGGATGGCCCAGTTCTAATGGACCGCCCCGTGGAGATCAGCTAGTTCGTAATAGGTATATATGCATACACACATGCAGACAACAATATGTTGAAGTACATTCTCTGTAACACATGCATTCCATTTGTTGACATAAATAATAGGTATGTGCACATACAAACATCGACAGTAGATGGAATAATAGGCTGTGCAGAAGAGGGAAGGGATGAATCACACTGTATCACATTCCAATTACCATCGGTAATCCATACATGAACATATTGTGACATCTGTCCGCTGTATAATGTGCTAAATACCGATTACAAGCTAAATGGAGTGAAGTGTCAGTGTCATAATGAATAAGGCACTAGTATGCTGGTGAAGCATATATAAACACCATTGCACATGTGTAAGTGCGTATGAGTGGGGAATGTATTGGTTTACAGACACACAGATGTATATATATATATATATATATATATATATATATATATATATATATATATATATATATATATATATTTATGGTTGCAGACATACATATATGTATATATAGTTTACAGGCTTTGCTGTATTCTGGGCTGTGGTGTAGTTCCTGTGTTGTCCATTACCTTACTTAGATAGAAGGAAGTTTCTTTGCTCACCAGTGGGAGTGGGGAGCCTTGAGCAGCCTACCTGTCCCTGTAGGAAGTGACCTCAGCACAAGAGCTGTAGTAATTGGTTGTTTTGGACTATTTCTAGCTCTTTTGAAGTTCCCTGTTTAAAATCCGCATTTGCACGGCTTTGCGCGATTAAACTAGGTTAAGCTTCTTCTGGCTCCGCCAAGTCTGCTCTTCAAATTTTCCCTTAAGGAAGCTCTACTCTTAGTATAATCAGACTACTCGCTATATTATAAGCCTAGCACTTGTTCTCAAAACTTCTCTACTAAGTAAGCACTCTCATACTAAGTAAGCACTGCAACAACCTACCACCCCTGTGAATATCCACTTCCCTTAAAGGCACAGCACTCCCTAATACTGTTCTAGCATGTCGAGTGGTAGATTACTGGCATCCTCTCCAGTTCAGCTGGTTAATCTGGGTATCTTGAGACAATGCTACAATTGTCTCATGTACACAGACAACCCTCTCCTCCTCCCAACAAACACAAATACAAGTGAGAGATGCAACTATATAGCCAAACTGGAGGCTGAACTCTCTCAACTCAGGGCTGGCATGACCAGACAGGAGGAGATGGTAACCACACACACAACAAACCCAGTCCCACATAGACCTACCACAACACAAATACATAAAAACACAAAGACATACTCGGAGGCTCTAATAAAAAACTTACCAAAACAACAGAGGCTCCCAAAGCAGACATCCAAAAATCCACCACCTCAAAACAAAACACATGCAACACATACTTCAATAAATCAGTGTGTCAATCAATCACAGCCCTTAAGGCCAAACACCATGCCTGATACACTAGTAATAGGTGACTCTATAGTCAGACACACTGATGTCCCGCTTACCAGGCTGAACAAGGAGAGGGTGACTGTGAGCTGCCTATCGGAGCTAGGATCCGCCACATAACACATGCACTCAGGTCACTCCAAAGCAAGTACAAATATGACTCCATCATTGTCCATGCTGGCATGAATGACCTGAGACGTACCTCCCTGGACTACATGAAAAGAGACATAGAGGAGCTCTCTGATTATGTAGCCCAGGCTGGTATGACCCTGACCCTGAGCAGCATCTTGCCCTCACCAAGAATGATGCCAAAATACAAAGACAAGATGATCAGCTTTAATAATTGGCTCAAGTACTGGTGTCATTCTAAGGGGATCCAATGTCTGTCTGCTTGGGATGACATGTTGGACAAACCACGCTGCTTCGCAAGGGACGGCTTGCACCTGTCACCACTGGGCTTCTGGATATTGGCTAAGGCTCTTGCCACCCCCATAGTGCCTTTTTAGGCAAGGCTCAAAAAGACAAACCCAC
>NC_056735.1:80554609-80624609 GCF_019279795.1 Protopterus annectens
CTTGCACCTTAACCATTACACCAACCTGTTTTGATATTTTTAGTTTATCTCCAATAGTGCATAATGGATCCTGGTCTGTTCTAATACTGCCATTGCTTTTATCACATCTATCTATCTTAATATTTTTGTCGATCAGTTCCCTCTTCTATAATCTTCTAACAATGACACTTCTTGTCTTAGCTGCTTTATAGTTTTCTCTGTTCAATATTTCCATGATGGTATTCGCTTTCGCCCCCTCTTTTGTGTAGTCACATGTATATATATATATATATATATATATATATATATATATATATATGTGTGTATATATATATATATATATATATATATATATATATATATATATATATATATATATATATATATATATATATATATATATATATATATATATATATATATATATATATATATATATATATCTATATCTGCATGTCTGTGTATCTGTATCCTGGGGATGTTGATGACTTCTACATTTTACATTTCCTACGGGAGGCAGACTGTACTGCATGATATGTTACCGATACCAGCTGGCCATCGTACAGGTGGGATGGAGTACTGTTAACATCTTGTGCCCATGTCATGTCAGGTCCTGGTTATGGTATCTGAAACACTTGGTAGTGTATTGCAGGGTGGACATGTTTGGCTGTGGAGGAGGGGATGCCTATTCGTACAAGACGTATAGTGTGTGAGGTCTCTCAACCCCATTAACGGTGCATGTGGGCATATGTGTTTTTGTTAATCTTCCATTGCTATCTACAGATGTATGGCCATATATACCTATATAGATATATATCTGCATACATAACATATATGTACCTTGCTGTGTATATGTAGACATATAGGTGTAGACATATATATGTGTCGATGTAGGCATTTGCATGTATACATGTTCATATATATTAATATATATGTATATAGTTTTAGAAATATATATGTGTGTGTGTGTGTGTATATATATATATATATATATATATATATATATATATATATATATATATATATATATATATATATATATATATATATATATATATATATATCTACATATAAAGATATATAGTATCTGTTTAGATATAAATATATATACACACACAGACATCTAGATGTTGGTATACATTCTCTGTACTGTTGCATGACTGGACTGGATGATATGTGTCTGAAAATATTAGATTTAATTGTATCTGGCATAGCTTAGTGGTAAATCACTTTGTCTATGATGTGCAGGGTCCTAGGTTTGAGTCTTGCAGGAACTGTTTATTTTGTTGCTGGGCAAACACAGTCCATTGGATACAGAGTGAGTAAGGCAATTTTGAGCAGTTATAAGCGGGTTTGCCCGGGTTTGCGCAGAGGTAAGCACTGCTAATCTCCGGTTACAGTGTCTTACACTCAGGTAGCTTCTAAATTGCTTAACGTGTGTAGGCAGTGCTTACCCCTGTGCAAACAGGTTTAAACCTGCTTACTGCTGCTTAAAAGTGCTTACTCCCACTTACCCCTGTGCTAACTTCTTTAAAAGAAAAGAAAAGGGGTTGATAGGAAAGTGGGGAAAAAAGGGGCACAAAGAGGGAAAGACAATAGGGAAAATAGCCAGAGATATGCAGGAAGGGTGTAGGGAAGGTCCAGAGCTGCCCATTTCTTCTACAGCAACAGCTGCGCATATACACTGGATTTGGAGTTAGATTTGGACACTCAAACCCCTGGGAGAGGGGTGAGGACAACAATTTGTTGTGATGCCAGTTAGACCAGATTACATGCGTGCAGTGGACATGTGTGTGAAATGGACAGCTATGTATGGGGCAAGATTTTTTTGTGGGGAAAGATTGCCCTTTTTTCAGGTGGGAGTGGGGTGTTGAGGAGGGGTAGTAGGTATATTTGGGGAGGTAGGTTGGGTAGGTTAACACACAAGACACACAAGACGCATACAGTGGTGGTATGTGACACATGTGGGGGTAAACACCTTGATGGGCAGGGGTGTTGGGATATCGGAAGCCCACAAGCCCCCTAGTGGTAACAGTGGGACTGAGGTTCCCATCCATGGGCAGTCACCACTGCACCTTCACAACCCCGAAGGAGGCTGTGCTGGGGGCTGAGCCGCAAAGCCAGACTGACTCTCTAATCATGACATGCGGCCCTCAAGCTGGCATAGAAGATTACCAACCTGGGTGTTGATCACTCTACACACCATGACCCTGACCTGGTGATGGGTGATAGGTGCCTGTCCGCTCCCACTCTCAGGGGGGGTGAGCCCCATCCCCTGAGGCAGTTCCACCCGAAGGTGGTGCAGGGCCAATGGACAAGGAGGTGCAGCATTGGGCCCCAGACATGCTGGTGCCCGGTGCTTCGGCCAGCTGAGGTGGGACAGGTGGGTCCACTGGGACCGGCCTTCCCAAGTGTGCTATAGTGTTTAGATTTCAACATCATATATTGGTTAGTAATAGTTAACACATTTGAGGGTTAGGTATAGCAGCATGCATAGATATTCCCATTAACCCGGACACCAGATACGGAACAGTTGCATAGCAAACGGAACACATGCATATATGGGACCACAGTGGTAATGAGAACAGCATGCAGGTATGTTGATGGCACCATGACAACAATGTTGGAATAATTCAATATGGCACATATGGGAACCATTAGAATATTTATCAAACGATTGACCATTATTACAGTCAGTACATACCAGTTGGGGTGGGCATGTTGATTATTCTTGGAGATAAGGTGGAGGGAGAGAAAGATGTCAATTAACAAGTAGTATATTCCTGTACTCCACATTACTTTCCTAGTCAGTGCTATCTGTAACTTACAAGTTTTACTACACTACCCTATAGACCTAGATTGGACACTGATATGGCTGTCAACATCATTACACATGACCCGGTTTTACCTGCAGTATATACCTTTTAGCTGATATACTTGTGTAGGGAATGTTTGTTAACACTGATGAACTGTTTGTACACATATGGCCGGATTACAGGTTGGTGTTTTGCACTATGCTATCCAACTCTTTCCGCACTAACTCTGACCATGTGTTGACCACATGCTGGTATGCCTGGACATATCTCGAATACTGCCCTCTTACGCCTTTAGTGGCCTGACACACACATATACATGCTTTCCTACACAGTTATATTATGTAGCACAGTGTGGGTGACAGTGACCAGTGATACTTTATTATTCAGAGAAACTGCAACAGTCACAATCCCCTACAATACCAGGGTGGATGGTACCAGTACAGGTTATATTGGTCTGTATTTCACAGCACAGTGTTCATATCCAATGTACCTGTGGGAGTAATGTTTGTTAGCACTACCTGACTGTTGCCATACAAGGTTCCAGGTTACACATTAGTATTATGCACATACATCTCACTCTGTTACTGTACACACTCTGACTACAGCTTAACAGGTTGGGGTGTAAATGGGACATACATGGCTTCTTAGTCACGTACGGTATTGGGGAGTTGCTAGTGTGACAGGCTTGTTGTTGTAGATGTGTGTCAATTAGTTGTATTTCCTGTTTGTTGCCTATACATCTGGGATCCTCCCACTGATGTCTCAGGGGGACAGGTTGATGGCATTATATATGGGCCACTTTAATAGACAGTCTGGACATATCTATACAGTTGTGGTGTATAATTCTGTATGTAGACTACTATCACTGGCAGGATTCAAACCGTGGCTGTGTGTGCTAATAAAATAACAGTTTACATCTCAGTTGCATGTACTATTCAGGTTTTGTTGTCTGTATTTCCCCTGTTTACTGTCTATGTGTCTCTCAGTTGTACTAAATGGCCTCTGGGGATTACACCTGTCATATAGAGGCATTCCTACACATTCACGTTATGGTGCATGGTGTGGGTGATAGTGCTTAATACTACAGTACTATTACATGATTGCAAATCTACATTACCTTATGATAACAGAATTTGCACATACAGTCCAACAGTTAGACCAGTTTTGTCAGGGTATTACACTTTTATTGCCATACTAACAATATGTGACTCTACCTGCCATATTCTCTAGTGTATGCAGTACTTGCCTTGAACAATACAAGCTTTATACCAGCAATTACTTTACTACTACTTTTATTTTTATTTCCTATGACAGTAAAAGCATGAGTATTACTAACCTGCCTCACATCGCAATTGCGCAAGGTGGCAGATGTGGGCCTCCTGGTTCGCGACCCACTCCATTGCAGCTGTGGGGGACATAAGAGGAATATTTAGCCATACCTATCCACGATATACCTGAGCTGGCAATTATTAAACAGGTAGTGGACTGATACTTACACATGGCTGAGACATCCCCTGATGCTCTAGCCTCTTGGAGCCACTCCTCCGAGAGGTCCCCCTTCCACTGCTTCAGGTCAGCATAGTGGTGCCTGACCTGCTCACCAGTTTGGGGTATGCCAGTGGCATTGGTGAGGTTGCGGGTGAGATGGTCCCAGGCCTCCACCTTATATTGGGAGCTCTGGTACTGGCCCTGCAGCAGTTTCTGTGCATGGTCTTTAACAAGGAGTCCAGCCATGACCTTGGACTCCTGGATGCACCAATGCTGTGACAAGAAGTGCACTCCTTCTCTCCTTACTGCCATAGTGTCTGCAAGGGGAAGCTACAACCAGTTATGAACTGTATTTCTGCCTCTTGTGATTAAGTAGGGCCAATTTCCAACACTTTTCCGTGATTGGCCAGTTTTGAAAAGGCTAAGCTATGGGAAAACCTGCTTACCTAAGGTTGGCATTGTTTAAAGGGGTATACCACTGGGCACAAAGAGTTAGCTGGTATACACATTGCTCACACCTCCTAAGCTGGTCTGTGCAATGCTTGGTATTGCCTGCAGTAGACATTCATTATAATGCCTTTCTGGCATTGTGTTATTATTTATTACACCTTATATGTATGCCTAGTATCCTAATCGATGTGTACATACACTCTGTGTCATTCTTGTGTTTTATTGGGGACTTTGACACTCTATTACAAGTACACCTCACTTCTGGGCTTACTGCTGTACTCCAGTTCACATATTTATGTTATGTAGTCAGTTATGTCACATATGACTGTATACTGATGCCTTTCACAGGTTCAGTTTGGTTATACTATGGTGAGGACATGTTTACTACTACCTCATTTGTCTGTACTTCTGTGATTGCTTGGTGGATAGCTATTGGGACTATGTTGTATAGGGTGCACTGTTTCAGACCTACATGGTTGTCTATTTTGATGCTGGGCAGACAATGGCCCATTGGATACAGAGTGATTAAGGCACTTTAAAGCAGTTGTAAGCGGGTTTGTGGGGGTGTGTGCAGTGGTAAGCATTGCTTATTTCAGGTAATAGTTTCTTTCACTCAGTTAACTTCTACTTTGCTTAATCTGTGTAGGCAATGCTTACTCTCACACAAACGTATTTAATCATGCTTACTAGTGCTTACATATGCTTACTACTGCTTATCTGTGCTTACTAGTGCTTACATATGCTTACTACTGCTTATATGTGCTTACACCTGCTTACTACTGCCTTATTCATTATGACGCTGACTCTTCACATATGCATTTCCTGCAGTACTCCAGTTCATAAATATATGTTATTTAGTGGGTTTTTCAATAAAAATATTGGTTATATCATGCTTTGCCATGTAAAAGAGACTGTGCTGCAGTGGGTCTCGAACTGGGAATGCTTGCTTGTTAGATGAATGCTCTTCCCACTACACTATTACTGTGCTGCTTTATTTTCATATATCTTCCTTGTTATCCTCTTCAGCCTTTTAAGCTGCTTTAACCATAGCTAAGCAATGGGGACATCCGGACACCTATGGATAGCTGTACTCTGAGTTTTAAAAAAAATAAAGCGGTTTCTTCTTTTGATTTTTATGTCCTGTTGCTGTTGTACACATGGGGGACTGTTGGTGGGGATATGTGGATACCTATGAGCAGTCTTGGTCATTTATTTCTACTTTGTGCTGTTCTACATTGCAGGGGCTACTTTTATTCTAAGAGCTCTGCTCTCAGGCACGCCCGCTGCACTCATACACACTCTGTGTATGCCTAGGAGGTCGGGCAGCGTGCCTTCATTAATATGCATGGCGTGCTGCTGTCCTCCTCCTACATGGTCTCTTCCGTGCAGGACTAAGCTAGTCCTGAACGGAAGTTTAGTGAATCCAGGAGAAGGACTTAGTGCTAAAATCAGCTTGGATAAATTCCCCCATCAAGATGGGTGAAAAAGTTATTCGTTTTGACAATGACTACACCTCTACAATCATATCCAGAAGAAAGGAGTATGTTCCTCTAGTTAGGTCCTTGAAAAAAAAAGCCAGTATTAAATCTCAAATTCTTTTTCCTGCAAGAATAAAAATCACCTTACCAAAAGGAGTGAAGACTTTTGATTCCCTACAAGAAGCAGTAGAATTTATCCAAAAGAAGAAAGTACTGTCGGGCATAGAAGACATGGAATGGTCACCCCAGAGTTTGAAGAGACAGGCAACAAAAAATGGCTGGTCTGTGAAGGAAGGAGCTAATAAAACTAAGAAACTAAAAGACAAATGAATAATTTCCTTCTAATTTTAAATGCTCTGTTTTATGAATCATAATATATTTGATTCCAGAAGCTCTCTATGCTGTAAGGTAATGTGAATCATCTTTATTATTAACTTTCTCTTTTCCTTTCTATATCTAGTTCTTCTAATAACAGATAGTACTGAGTATTTAAATAACGTTCTGTCTCTGTCTCTTTTCTTTCTTCCTATTCTTTTTGTTACTGATGCTCCTTTTCTCTCTTTTCCCCATTATAAGTACTTTACATACTTGTCCATTTTAAATAACTACAAATGATGTATGTCTTCTAATACTTCAGTAATAGTAAAATTTGACTTAATACCAAAGTGCATTTTTTCTAGTGGGTCAGTGGTGGTGTAACAAGGTGTTTCTGATTAGTGTTTCTAACTAGATGTTTTAGACTCTTTGTTTAGATACATATAAACATTAATACAGTACAGTAATGGTGTTTTATAGATAGTTAAATATAAGTTTTATATATATATATATATATATATATATATATATATATATATATATATATATATATATATATATATATATATATATATATATATATATATATACATGGGATCCGGACACATGCTGGACTAGCATATGTCCGAATCAGAAAACATCGAACACACATACAGGAAAGCACTTCCGTGTATGTGTGCCTGTTTTGTAGATCAGACTACAATGCAGGTAAGGGAAAATTCCCTTTTCCCCACTGTAGTGCGATCTTGGAGTGAGAATAATAAAGTAGGGGGTGTGGGGGGAGTAGGGGGGGTGAAGCTCCCCTGCAGAAACATAGATTGTTTTTTTTTGAACTACACATACATGGAAAAGCTTTTCGATGTTAAGCGCTTTCGTGTATGTGTGCTCGACTTTTTGTGATTCAGACATATACTAGTGGAGCATGTGTCCTAGACTATATATATATATATATATATATATATATATATATATATATATATATATATATATATATATATATATAGTTATGCACACTAGGTTCCTTTTTTCTCTCTCTCTGGTCTGGTTAACTGGCGAGTAAATTATTGAAATGTTTTAATATGATTTCTGATTTGAGGCAGCTGTTGTTACTTCTAAATGCTTGGTGTAACTCATTCTAAACCTTTTAGTTTAAGCACCTGGGCTTCAGACCAGTTTTACATTAAGAAGGTTTATGGTCTTCACTGTAGTGGCAGAACAGGTAGCTTACATCCTTCTAAGTTGGGAACTGCTGATTGAGGGCTCAGTGTCTGTTATTCTAAAAGTGTATTAATTCTGGTTTAAGCACTTGGGCTTGAGGCCAGTTATTTTACATTAAGAAGGTTCGTGTTCTGCACTCTTGTGGGAGGAGAGGCTGGACTCTGTCCTTCTGAGCTGGGAATTTCTGGTTAAAGGCTTATAGTGCCTGCATATTTGAACTGCTTCTTACTGAAACTGCTACACCTTGTTTGCTGTAGCATAGACTAGATCCAGGCCTGCTGAATCTAGATTTGTTTGTATAACTCGAGCACTAATCCAGGCATTCTTTAAAGTATTCAGTTGTATTTATTACTGCTTGGTAGTAACTTGATTAAAGTGTAGCTATCATTTCTAAGTCTTTTGGATTAAGCACTTGGGCTTCAGACCAATTGTTTTACATTAGAAAGGTTTGTGGCCTGCACTGTGGTGGCAGGACAGGTAGCTTACATCCTTCTAAGTTGGGAACTGCTAATTGAGGGCTCAGTGTCTGTTATTCTAAAAGTGTATTAGTTCTGGTTTAAGCACTTGGGCTTCAGGCCAGTTATTTTACATTAAGAAGGATCACGGTCTGCACTCTTGTGGGAGGAGATGCTGGACTCTGCCCTTCTGAGCTGGGAATTTCTGGTTAAAGGCTTATAGTGCCTGCATATTCTAACTGTTTCTTACTGAAATTGGTACACCTTGTTTGTTGTAGCATAGACTAGATCCAGGCCTGCTGAATCTAGCTTTGTGTGTATGCTTGTTGTTTGTTTATTTCCCTGAAACGCTAATTCCACCTAAAACACGGCCTTTTAGCACTGCTGTGGATTCCTAGTGATATCTGCATTGCTTACTGTACGTATTTCCTTGTTTCAGTTGAAAGAAAGTTACTGTTTGTCATTTTTGCATTTAAGTTACCTGCAACACTTTGCATTTAAGTTACCTGGCACTTGCTCACTAAAGCAATTATATAAGTCATCACTAAAAAATTAAAAGCACTACACCCACAAAACTCCTTGAGTACCTTGTTCCCCACTGGCCCTTTTTTCAATTATAAAGGAATTCCCAATAATATTCTAGCATGTCCAAAGGTCAGTTGTCAATCTCCTCTCCATTCCAGCCGGTGAATCTGGGAATCTTGAGGCAATGTTACAAGTGTCTCATGTACACAGACAACCCTCTCCTCCTCCCAACAAATTCCAACACATGTGAGAGATGCAACCATATAGGCAAACTGGAGGCTAAGCTCTCTCAACTCAGTACTGGCGTAACCAGTCAGGAGGAGAAGGAAACCACACTCACTACAATTCCAGTCTCACATAGACCTACCACAACAGCAAACCAAAGACATAAATGCACAAAAACATACTCGGAGGCTCTAAATAAAAATCTGCCTAAGCAGCAGAGACCTCCAAAGCAGACATCCAAGCAACTGCTACCCCAAAACAAAACACATGCAACACATAGCTCACAAAGCCAGTGTGCTGAACAGTCACAGCCCTTAAGGCTAAACAACACACCTGATACACTTGTAATTGGTGACTCCATAGTCAGGCACACTGACTTCCCGCTCACCAGGCTGAACAAGGAGAAGGTCACGGTGAGCTGCATGTCAGGCGCTAGGATCTGCCACATAACATAAGCACTCAGGTCACTCCAAGGCAAGTACAAATATGACTCAGTCATTGTCCATGCTGGTGTGAATGACCTGAGATGTACCTCCCTGGACTACATGAAAAGAGACATAGAGGAGCTCTCTGAGCATGTAGCCCAGGCCGGTATGACTCTGACCTTGAGTAGCATCTTACCCTCACCAAGAATGATGCCACAATATTGGTGTCATTCAAAGGGGATCCAATGCCTGTCAGCCTGGGATGACATGCTCGACAAGCCACGATATTTCGCTAGGCACGGCTTGCACCTGTCACCCCTGGGCTTTCGGATATTGGCAAAGGCTCTTGCTACCCCCATAGTGCCTTTTTTAGGCAAGGCTCAAAAGACAAACCCACCTCCATAGGTATCACAATGGATAAGAAACTAAGAGTAATGCTACTCAACGCCAGAAGTCTAAACCTCAAGATGCACACACTGGAAACTCTCCTTAGCATGGAGAACATCGATATCTGTGCAGTAACAGAAACCTGGTTCAAGGCTCCCGAGACACCCCAGCACTACCAGGTTATACCTCATACCATGCTTTTCGGCCCCAAAACTTGGACTGAACCACAATAGGAGGGGGAGTATCAATATTCATCAAAGATACCCACACCTCCAGGTTGGTGGCAAAGCACGAAGCATCAGAGACTATCCATGTGAAACTAACAGTGGGTAAAACTGCCTTCCAGTTTATAGCCTGCTACAGACCACCCTCCCAAACACAGGAACCCCACTCAGCCTTCCAGAGAATACTGGAAAATATGAAGGTCTCTCCAAACACCATTATATTGGGCGACTTCAACTACCCAAACATAGACTGGGAGCATTACTCTAGCTCCAACTCCCTAGCCCAAAGGTTCCTAGAATTTATAAACTCAAATGCTATGAACAACCTGTTACCACTTCCACAAGAGGGGAAAACATACTGGACCTGATCATCACCAACATGGGGACACTATGCTCCAGACCAGAAGTGTATCCCTCACTGGTAAGATCAGACCATAAACTAAACTCACTGGATATTCACATCCCGACCCCACCCCTGCCCAGAAAACCACAGTGAAAAACTTCTCTAAAGCAAATTTCACACACCTCAAAACTGAGGTGGAATCCTTCAAAGCCCCCGGGCCTGTGGAAAATACAGCCCAGACCGCAGAATCCTTTATAAACGCATTCTGTGAACACCTTCAGGAATGCATGGATCATGCAATCCCAAATAAAACCAAGACCCAATCCTCCAAAGTTAGACGTTCTGTCTGGTGGACCCCAGCCATAAACAAACTATACAATAGAAGGAGGAAGCTACTACATGATAGAGCAAAATCCCAAAAAGGAAAGGCATCTCTGATCAGTATTAGCAAAAACACGGCACTCAGAAATCGTCTAAGGCCAGCTTAGAGAAAAATTGCACAGGACACTAAGGATAATCACAAGGCTTTTAGTTATGTTAGGAACCTGGGTGGGAATTCCCAGATATGCTCAGAATTAGTCCAAAATGACAAAAAATACACAGAACCCACAGACATTGCCAACATCCTAGCTGACAGGTTCAGTGCAAACTTCTCCCCCCTTCCCCACCAAAAGGGCAAATATCTATCCCAACAGAATGCTGCCCCCCTGACATCTCAGATGCTCAGGTAAGAGCCGCCCTCTCCAAAGCAAAAAACACAGCATCAATGGGACCAGTGTCCCGGGCTGCGTCCTACATGAACTCCAAGAAGAGCTAAACCCAAACATAAAACTACTGTTCAATCTCAGCCTTACTACAGGATATGTACCCAAAGATTGGCATACAGCAACAGTGGTCCCTCTCCACAAAGGTGGTGCCTCAACGGATCCTGGAAACTATCGCCCCATAAGCCTGACTAGCTTGGTCTGCAAAGCTATGGAAAGGATCATCATGGACCTCATAAATAAAGATATTGGGGACCTACAGACACTGGATACTACCCAGTTTGGCTTTGTTAAGGGCAGATCCTGCCTCTTAAACCTGGTCAATTTCTTTGAAACAGTCACCAAGGCCATTGACGAGGGAAGGTGGTCCACACAGCCTACCTGGACCTCGCAAAAGCCTTCGATACAATACCCCATTCGGGCATTATAGATAAGCTCACCAGCTTAAATATAAACCTCTATGTCACTAGATGGGTTGCAAATTGGCTCAAGGACAGAACCCACATGGTTAGAATTGCTGGAGCCATGTCAGACTCCAAACCAGTTACAAGTGGCGTCCCACAAGGCTCAGTCCTGGGACCTCTCTTGTTTGGTATATATTTCTCGGCGGTACAGGCCAACACGGAAGGACTGTGGCTGACCAAGTTCTCAGATGACTGCAAACTGGGCGCCATAATCGACTCTCCAGCTGACACAAGCAACCTCCAAAAGGGCCTCATAGAAACAGACAACTGGTGCCAGAACTATGGCCTCAAGCTAAACGCCAAAAAGTGTATAGTCATCCCCTTTGGCAAAAACAAAGTGCCCACAAATTACCACATAGGTGGTAATTCATTAAGTACAGAAGAAGTCATTAGGGACCTGGGGACCCAAGTTGATAGCAATCTCTCATTTGACAACCACGTGGCAAAAGTGGTTAGAAAAACATTTTATATAGCCCACCTAATCATGAAGGGATTCACATCTAGATCAGGGGAGGTCATCGTGCCTCTTTACTCATCCCTCATCAGGCCCATAATTGAGTACAATGCCCTTTGGGATGTACCTTACCAGACACCTGCAGCAACTGGAATGACCCCAAAAGTACCTCACCAAGAGAATCAAAGGGCTCAAACAGATGCCATATGCTGCCCGGTTAAAGAAACTCCAGCTCTACTCAGTGGCATACCACCTGCTCAGTGGCGATCTGTGCCTGACGTATAAAGCCATGTCCAACCCGGAATTAATGGACATGCTGCACCTCAGAAAATCCAAATCCCATCGAGCTACGTGCTCGAGAGACTTGAACCTCAGCACTGAAATAAATAGGACATGCTGGAGGGACAGATTCATAACCCAGAGGCTCCCTTCACTCTGGAATAAAATCCCAGTCCAGGTTAGGCAGAGTCCCACACTGACTCTCTTCAAGAGGAATCTTGATAAGTGGATGGGAGATCGTAGGTTTACCCCAGCTATCACTTCTGTGTCACTGTTAGACAGAGGCACAGTATACTGACCTCAAAAAAGGGCATAGCAAAATTAATTTAAAATGGGTGGCGAAAGCCAAACACACTCTGGCTAGGCTTGTAAATGCCCAAGGGCAGATAGCCTAGTATGAACCTATGAACCTATGAACGTAAATACCTGTTTTATATGAAAGGGTTAATTTTTTCATGATGCTGATGTTTTTTGAAGAAACTGGTGGTCTGTGTGACTGTTCTTATTGTGGAGATTCATGACATGTACTGACAAGGCAGCTTGGCTTTTTTTTTTCCTTTTTTTTTGCTTTCTGTAAACTCTAAAAGCTTCAAGATCTGAATTTCCCACTGAAAATGCTTTTTTCTTCACTAGAGACAACTTCTGTTGCGCATGAGCCTATTTAGATACTTTTTAACAAGGAACTGAGGAAGTGATTTTTAAAACGAAAATGTATGGTGGAGCATTAATGCGCTGTGTTTCTGTGGAATAAAGTGAACTGAAGTGTGCTGAGCCATCTGTGGGGGTTTTTTTCTTAATTTTCTAAGCTTTCCCTGCTCATGGCGTTATTGTTTTGCCTGAATAGCTGATTCATTTTGTGGGATACTTTTTAACAAGTTTATGAAGCTGCAGCTTGAGGAAACAACAGTGATGACATAATTTGACCTTTTGAACTTGTTAAATGGTTATACTTAGAATTCTTTTCTCTTGACATTCTGTTATCCTCACTTAGACACTTTAAATGGTAAACAATTAGTCCTGATAAAAGTGGTTAACTCCTTTGAAAATGACTATGTTCTCTTATAGGTGCATACTTTCTGCAGATTCAATGACACTATTAGTAACTAAATGACATCAAGTGAACTAGGAGCTGCACTAGAAAACTCATTATGCATATTAACATCAGACTTATGTTACATAACTAAACCTTTAGTAACTAAACAGAGGGTTGTGAGACCCCCCCCCTCTCTCTCTCTCTCTCTCCCCTTCCTGATGAAACACATCAACATAGATATAGTTAATACATATAAGTAATATGTGTATAATTGTAAAATAAAATAGTTATGTTGCAATAAGTGTTTATATATATATATATATATATATATATATATATATATATATATATATATATATATAATATATATATATATATATATATATATATTCAACAGATCCTTACATGAAAAATGTTAGATAGATGACAAAATGCTTAAATCATCTGTTGTTTCTTGAAAAGTCTTGGAAATATTGACAATCTTCTTAACCTTCAGCTTCTAATGTTTATACATACTTTGATCTGATATGTATTTTTGGCATATTTATGTATTAGAGGTGCTATTATCATATGTGACATTCATATAGTTTCAGATATATTGGACACTCATTCTAATGTATATTTCATAGATTCAGATTTCTTTGGTTGCTTTCATAATGCTTTTCTTTTTTTTTTGTTTTTATACTATATTCTAAGCAGTGATGGATAATTTGTGTCTTTTGGTATTGAAGAGGTGGTGGATGGATGGTTTAGTTAAGTTTTTAACTAAACTAGAAACTTTATGTTTCATGCATGTGTTTGTAAATAGTTTTGGTTTTTGAAAGTAGTGTTTAATACACGTTATGCATCCATGATAAGTATGTTTTCAGTGGATTTTATTTATTTTTTATTTATTTTTATTTTACATTTGTTAACCGGGAGAGTCTGAGTGGATACATGTCCATTTTCAGTGGAGGCCCAGGGAGAAAATCTCCACATGTACAAAGAGATGACAGTCAATATTCATGGTTACATTAAAATATGTAAAATCTTAAAATTTCAATAGGAGGTTTTATATATATATATATATATATATATATATATATATATATATATACATGGCTACATTGAAGTTTAAGATCATTGTAGGTTTATAGTATTACATATGTACAGCAATCATAGCAAAGCATTTGAGTGTATAGAATGGCATGATACTTAGATTGATGTCATAAGTGACTACCCGGAGAAAAAGGCAGTTAGTGAGAAAAAGATGTTTAATTAAGAGGAGAGTTCTTGGAAACTGGATGTAGAAGGGTTTAAGACATATTTGTAGAAAAGCTAGGATAATAGGATACAAAAGAGGAGGTAAAGACAAGGGATTTAAATGGTTAGTGTAGGGAGTAAAAAACACAGCATTAAGTTGAGCATAGGAAGTTAGGTTAGATTTAGAGAATGTTGTTCTAAAGGTTATAGAGAAGTAGATATAATTAGGGTAGGTTTAAGTAGGTTTATTCCACACTGCATCATTTACCTTCAGGAGTTGCAAGTAAGTCGAGTTAGCCTTGGTCTAGACATGGAAGTCAAGTCAACAAGGAAGAAATATCTTAGTAATAATAATTCTTTATATACATTGTATACAAATATATACTTTTTATATATTTTTTATATTTTGTTTTTGTAAAGGAACTTGATATTCATCCAGAATGTTTATATGTGACTCTTTTGTGTAAAGTTGAAGTAGGTAAACATGAATAGGAAAGTACATCAGCAATGAACTCTAAATTAACAGCAATGTGGATTTATTTATTTTATGGTAAAATTAATTTTTATATGTATAAAATGTTTTATATATATGAATATTCTTATATATTTAGATTTGTATAAATTTTGCTGACTTTTAAATATCATCCTTATAATGATTGTTTATTGATTTTTACATTAGTTATATCTATGAAAGGTTTTTAGATGTGATATGTGTATGTATTTAGCGCCACCCAGTGGTCAAAATTGACATGAATAGAAATTTTCAGTATGTTTTACTTTTTGCGCCTTTTTTAGTATTTAAATGTCTAGGTAATGCTGTTTGATATATGTCTGATGAAGGGTTTGGATATAACCCGGAAGCGCTTACTATCTTGACTGCTTTATTTCAATAAACAAATTACAACCTAAAATTGAATTCCTGAGCCGTGGTGGTACTTGGTGATTTGCTTGAAGTTTTCTTTGCATTTTGCATCTGCACCATTTTGTACCTTTACCCCGCAGCTGTTTACTGGATATATTGAACATACACATAATAGTCAATGGCTTATAAATGTTTATCATTAAATATTAATATTTTGAACAATAATGTCAAATGAGCTGGTTTGCTTAAATATATGAAATTGTATAAAGCCCAGATCATTATTTTACAGGAAACCCATCTATTAAAAAATATCTACAAAAATACTCATTCAATGGCTATACCATTCTGTCTGATTCATGTTTTAAGACTAAGAGAAGGGGAACTCTTATTCTATGGAAAACTACTTATACTATGCCAAGAATTACAGATACAATTTCAGATAAAGATGGGATGCTAAGCAAGGTTATTTTTGAAATCTATAGGAAGTATTATACGTTGATTAATATATACTGGATACCAGGACTGAGTATTAAATATGTTGACACATATCTGGACATGATTACTTTAAATACAAAAGGGGAAATTATAGCAACAGGTGATTTTAACTGCCTATGATCAGGTAATGATACTTCTAAAAATGATAAAATAAAACTCACATCTCAAGCCAAGAAGTTAAATGACTACAAATCAGATGAACCGTAAAGATATACATGGTCTAAGAGAACATTATTCCTTATTCTATACTCACTATTCATATCTGTTTGGTACACAAACAAACATTGATAAGGTCTTTGTATAAAATAATATATATTCTAAAATAAGTCACGTATCTATAATGACCTGTCCACTTTCGGACCATAATGCTATAACTTTACATTAACTATGCATACAGATTATTTAAGATTTCTACAGAGAACTGTTCAAAATTTTAACCCTATTAACTTCCAAACTGAACTGAAAGCATGTGACTGGTCATCCCTAAGACACCTCCAATTAGACGAAGCAGTATCCTACTTTAATGCCAAATTCTTAGAACTCCTGGACTATCATGCCCCATCCCGATCAATGAGAAATAAGGCTAAAACTGCTCCATGGCTAACAAAAGAGACAAGGCACCAAATTATACTAAGAAATAAAATCTGGGCCAAATGGTGAACAACAAAAAAAAACAGCTGATCATCTAACATTTAGACAGCTGAGAAATGCTACCAAAAAATCTATACTCTTAGATAAAAGAAACTTTTACCAAAACAGCCAGCAAACCCACCAATACAAACCTCAAAAGTTCTGGGCAGGCATAAATAGACTCCTTCACCCAGATCAGTCCAAAACTCCCACCCCAACAGGATTTACCTATGAAACTCCTAAGCATATTGATAATGCCTTTAATAGCGTCTTTACTGATGCAGTCCAAACTCTCGCCAACTCATTATCTTCTGTTAGCACAAGTTTGTCATCCTCCTTGACTACCTTAACCCCCTCATTTCATTTACAACCAGTTCCAACATCCCTCATCTGCACTCTTCTTCATAAACTAAAACCTTGCACCCCCTCAGCTGACCTTCTACCAGCAGAATATCTACAGATAGCTGCATCAGTAGTAGCCTTTCCTATTTCCATCCTTATAAATAGAACCATTACCGAAGGAACAATCCCATCTATCTGGAAAGTCTCCCATATTATCCCACTGCATAAAGAGGGTAACTCAACTGAACTCTCAAACTACCGCCCAATAGCTTTACTCTCTCCTTTAGCTAAAATAATGGAAAAATGTATTCACCGCCAACTACTAGACCACCTACTGCAAAATAACTTACTAGCTAACTGTCAGCACGGCTTTAGAACTCACCATAGTACCACTACAGCCCTCTTATCCTTTTCTGACTGTATTAACAATAACTGAAACAACAATACTCTATCTTCAGCATTCTTTATTGACCTATCAAAAGCCTTTGATATGGTCAACCATCAGCTTCTTTTGAATATACTTAAATCTCTCTCACTAGATACACAGGCTTTACAATGGTTTAAATCCTACATAGAAAATAGGCAACAGGCTGTGCTATGGGAAAATAATCTATCCTCTCACCTTCCTATTACCCTAGGAGTCCCTCAAGATTCTATCCTGGGCCCTCTCCTTTTCTCAATTTTCATCAATGATTTTAATCTAATAATTCCTCAGGCTACATGTATCCAATATGCCGATGACTCCACACTAATATGCTCTGCTACCTCTACAGCTCAACTCCAGTCCATCACCCAAACAGTGATTAACATAGTAGAAAGCTAGTTCTTACAGCATAGCCTCCTCCTGAATCCTAAAAAGACAAAACTACTACTCTTTACTCCCACACAAAGGTCCCACCCAATTGACTTCACAGTTATATCCAATGATGGCAATGTCATATCTCCTGACCCAACTACCAAGCTCTTAGGGATAAGAATAGACCATAATCTTAGCTTTGACACACATATCAACACAACAATAAAAACAGTAAACAGAAAATTAGGCTCCCCCTATAGGATTAAACCTTTCCTTACTTCAACAGCTAGAACAACTATTGCCCAATACCCATCTAATTTCCACTGTCCTCTATGCCTCTCCCATCTATACCAACCTATCAAAAAACAACCTTAACAAACTAGCTACCTCCTACAACAATATTGCCAGATTTGCTACTGGTTCCTCATTTAGAACTCACCACTGTCAAAACCTAAAGCAACTAGGTTGGCTAGAACTTCATAATCAACTTCAGATTCAACAACTTATCATTGGCCATAAGATCCTCTATCTTCCTCAAAATACTCCTATATTTACTAGCCTTCTAACCCCCTACAGTAATTTGACAACCCTTCGCTCAGCCAATAAAGTATTAGTATCCACAGTCAAATCCAAAAATAAGGCCGGTGATTCTCTATTTGTCAACACTGTTGGCAAATCCTGGAACCTGCTCCCCCAAGGAACTCTCATCTCTCTCCTCAGTGAAACTGTTCAAAAAACAATTCAGAGAATACCTTAATAACCACTGGTTATGCCCATGTAGTAACCCAGACTAATCTTGCCACCACTTTCTCTAAACCCTACCTATATAACCATTTGCAATTTAATTCCAACTCTCTCTATGCTGCAGAGAGTAGACCCACCTATACTAATTCAGTCTTTTCAACTTTCTCTTACATAGAATTCTCTTTAAATTATGTACTGGCATAGTTTGCAGCTTGCAGCATTGCTTGTTTTCACATATAAATATCTATATAAGCATTCTTTATCATTCTTATTAAATGCTACCTTAAAGTTGTTATGTTACTATAGGATAAATTGTATGACTCACTGTTATAGACTGTATCTGGAGCTGCTATATTTGTCAGTGTGTGTTTCACTTCTCTCTCTAATTGTGTGCTACTTTAAATTGTTTGTTGTTCAATCTCTTTCTTATTATCTGTTACTTTTAATAGCACTATTTTTTTATATAACATTTGTATTCTTCATCTTAAAATAGGACTGTACCTAAATATGTTACAGTTTTACTTATCTGTACCTGAACTTGATAAAATTTTGATTATGCGGAGTATTTCTCCCTGGGCCTGTAATGAAAATGGACATATATCCAGTTAGACCAGCCCGGTCAACAAATGTAAAATAAAATAAATAAAAATAAATGAATTCCTGCTTACATAACTAAGTTAAAAGACTTTAGGGAATAGATAATGAAAGAAATAGACATGTTTATGGAAACAAATGATAATGGTGAAGTGACTGATACTATACTATGGGACACCTTTAAAGTTTATATATATTGTAGAATAAAATCTTGGTACCTTAAAAAAAGGAGAGAGTGGAACAAAGAACATTTAGACTTACAAAAAAAAACAGACAAGATAAAAATGGATGAAAAAAACAAATAAAGTAGCACATAACAAAATTACTAAGTTAAATCAAAAATATTTAGAAGTTCTGAATCATAAGGTAGCCATAAACCTGGAAAAATTGAAATTACAATGTTATCTTGTAAATCCCAAATATCTACGTAAAATAGCGGTAAGATAAAAAAGAAAATTAATAATCAAAATCTTATTAATGAGATTAAATATAAAAGTGATGGTTCAGTTAAGAGTACATGTAACATAATGGGCATATTAGAAGTGTTCAAAAACTACTATAAAGATATAAATAATATGCCACTTTTGGAGACAGATAATGTAATAAATACTTTTATTCAAGAAAATATAACTACTAAGGTATGAATGCAACAAAATAACATATTAGATAAAGAAATAACACTAACAGAAGTGAAAGAACAAATAAAACATTTAAAAGATAATAAAGCCCCAGGACTGGATGGAATAATTCCTGAACTATATAAGATTTTCCTGAATATATAATAAAGAAAATGATGAGTGCCTTTACTATGGTTAAGCAAAAATGTATAACACCCCCATCATGGAAATACTCAATTATTTACCCCGTATTAAAACAAGGTAAGGACTTCAAATCTTGTGATTCATATAGGCCAATGTCATTACTAAACACTGATTATAACATTTTCATGACAATATTAGCTAGTAGGATAAATAAAATATTACCTAATCTAATACATAATGATCAGACCATGTTCATTCTTCATAGAAAAGTACTAAATACGATTACTAACTTACTATCATTAATAGACATAGCATGCACATGCAAAAAACAACTAAGTATTATCAGCCTAGACATAGAAAAGCCTTTTGATTCTATTAGTTGGTCTTATCTACAAAGAATTCTGATTGGTTTTGTATTCTCCTCAGATTTTGTCAACTTATTAATGAAAATTCATAGTGGGGCACAAGCTTATGTGAAAATCGGATCATGTCTACCCTCACCACCAGAAATCCTCAAGGGAACTAGACAAGGTTGTCCTTTGTCACCATTATTGTCTGCTCTTTCAATGGAACCTTTTGCTACATATAAGAGAAACAAGCAAAATATAAAAGGTTTTCAAATTAATAAGGACTATTGTCCTAAGATACAATTATTTGCTGATGATCTGTTGTTAACGTTGGGTGATATTGATGGTTCTTTGCATGATGTTATAAATACCTTAAGCACGTTTGAAAGAATTTCAGGGCTTAAAGTTAATTATAATAAATCCAAAACATTGCTAATTAACAGAAAGATCAACAAAAATCTAAGAAACAATAGCCTGTTTAATTGGGAGAATGATGTATTACAATACTTGGGTGTCAGTATAATGAGTACATGGAAAGAGTCTGTTAAACTAAACTACAATAATTTGATAACCACCATTAGTGAACTAATCAAAAGATGAAATAAAATGTTTTTCACAATGGAGGATAGGTTCTCTTTATTTAAAATGATAATTTTACCTTAAATTTTGTTTTATATACAGTCATTGATACTACCCCCTCCCAAAAACTTATTTAAAAAATTAGATTCCATGCTACTTACATTTTTATGGTTCCCCTTAAAACCCAGGATTGGATATAAATGGCACATTAGAGCTTGGAACAGTAATGGGATAGCATTCCCTAGCTTAGATCTTTATTCCAAACCAGTTATAATTAATGTAATATTACATTGGATTACACCTACCTATATATCTGGCTGGAAAATAATACATGAGATTCATATAACTAATGTCAGAACTATAGAAAATCAATTTAAGGAACTATATAGAATAAGTAGAGATCATTGTCTTTTATATGAATTTTGTTTATTTAATAAGAAGTTTGATCATTTTTCTTATGGCATTATTCAAATATTTAATAACTTTAAAAATATAATTGATTGTAATTACAACATTAAACACTTTTTATTTCTTATGTTCCCTATAACATACTCCCCTGATTGCCTAGACTCTTTCAACATCAATGCGATACAAAAATTAAAGGCAGATAACTTGATATTCTGGCATCAGTTTATTGAAAATAAGAGTATTAAACCACTAAACTCTCTTATATGTAGTTTTGATAAAGGTCAAGACAGTTGGATGTTTATACACTCATTACGACAGTTTATAGAAAACAAAATGAGAGTATCAATCAACCTAAAGACTGAATTTATACCTAGTTTGATCCAGCTTTTTATTAGGTGTCTTGAAAAGACAGATAATCAAAAATTAAGTATCTCACCTATCTATAATATACTAAGAGAAGACACTCTAAAGTTTGACTCAGATTTTTGGAATTACTATGTAAAGATTAATGGAGAACAAATATCTGATGAATCCAAAAAATTGTTATTGAATTCTACATATGGTACCTCTTCTTCATTATACTGGAGATCGTATACATGGAAATTTATGAATAGGACTTCCTATACTCCACATAAAATAAATCTTATACTCAAAAACAGTGAAAGTAAATGTTGGAAATGTGATGAATTACTAGAGGCCAAATGGGTTCACATGTTCATTGAATGTAGAAATGTTGTTCAATACTGGAAAGACTTCAGATATTTTGTAAATGTTTTATGGTCTGATAACAGTCATATTTCTAACTCACTAATCCTATTCAGTGTTCTTATACCTAATGGAATACCTAAATCTCAGATTCAGTTACTCTGGTCAATTCTTGCAATTGCTAGAAAAGTTATTACTTTGAACTGGAAAAGTAAACAAGATTTGAGGTTTAAAGATTTTATTAATTCAGCAAAACTTGTTTGTAAAAAAAGAACTACAAACCATTTGTTATAGAACTCATAACATTACTCAAAAAATAGCATGGCGAAAACTGGAAAACCTTTTGAACAAATACTGATAACTTCTCATGGATAAAATGATTGTTTATCATGGATGAACATAAATATCGTAAATAGTTTTGTTATTGCTTTATTGTATTTGATATATGTACATTTGCGTATGTTTATAATAAAAACAAAATAAAAATGTTTTTGAAAACAAAATAAATATAAATAATAATCAATACCTGGGAGCATTACTTCATCATAAAATAATGAAAATATCAGTATATTTACATAAATAGCAAAATACAGCAAGTCTGATTAGGTGTGCATGTCAAATACACATGTTCTTCATGAGCAAAATGGAAGACGGTAATGATATAGATATTACATGCCATAGCTATCTAGAGAGCAGGAAAGACAGGGTGGAGGGAGATGGCAGTGTGGAAGCAGTAATAGCAATTTAAAAGGAGTGTTGGTGGGTAAGTTAAAAAGTGACAAATACAAAAAAAGTTTTTTTAAACAGGTGGTTTAACAGTTTTTAAGCAGGAGATTCTTTCCTAGCAAGAGTAAAAACTGAAGTTTTAATTGGATGAAGGGTATGAGAGAGAATTAGTGTGGTGGTTTGCTGAAAACACATTTATGAGAAGGAGTTTTCTGGATGTGTCAGTCTGACTCTTTCTTAAATACATTACATGAGTTACTTCCTCTGACAGATATTGGAAGGGATTTCCAGAGTCTCTGGACAAGGGACAGTAAAGGTGTAGTTATTGTCAAAACTAAAATTCCTGCATATCAAATTTCAGAAAATGACAAGAAATAATAATTTAGTTTATTATTACTGCATAATGTTTATAATTTACATAATATATTTACCAAAATAAATTTTATGACATTTGTTGACATTAAACAGTAAATCATCTGTTTTGTGATATTTTTATGCAGGTCTGAAAAAATTTTTTATGCAGTTCTCAGAAACAACTACATGACTAAACAAAGACATGATGCTTTCAATTCTATGGTAAAATGTCTGGTTATCACAAAAGAACTCCACATTTTTATAGTTGTAAAAATAAACTGAATAATAAAGGCCTTGATAGTGACATATGAGGTTTGGGAACAAACCATTTTGTCCTGGGACATCCTTAGGAGGTTTAGAATGAGTAAATGGGGGTGGAGGTGAGAGAATTGATGGGTAGAAGGGTTAAGTATAGTGATAAAAGATAGGTTAGTTAGGCTTTGGGTGGTGATGGGTTAATTTGTGAGGGGACTTTAGAGGATGGGAGGCTGACATAGGGTGGGGTTTAGATATTATAATACTGTAGCTGGGGAAGAAGTTTCACATTTTGGCATGAGTCTGCAATATTGTCAGCTTGCGTCCAAGATGACCTGTAGGTAATTCGGTGGACAGGTAGGCCTTGGATAGTAGTAATAGTATGCAAGGAGGATGGTATTTTTTTCATGCTTGTTTGCTGTCTATGGAAATTAAGAAGGCAGGCAGTGGTGATTGTCAAAATACTCGTAATGTAGAGAAAGAGTTTAGCTTTATTATGTCCATTTAGGTTCCATTAGTTTTCTTTAACTGCCTCTGCGAGGAGCGACGGGCTATGGGTTTGTCAGCCCCCTTTGATGGAGTGAGTAGTGGTGTTGTTTGGTGATTAAAGGTAGTTAACTGTAATGCCCAGCTAGAAGCAGTGTTGCTGATGGATTTTCTTGAAGCTAGTCAGTGGTGGGGTGGTTTTATTTCTTGCGGTGTTGTAGATACTAAACCAAGTGACAGCATGTTTAAGAGGCACTGTGGAATAATGGCTGAGGTCTTCACTTATGTATTGAGGAATCTGTAAGTAAACAGGAGCATAAGGGCACAATAATTTTGCTTTGGAAGGCTTAGAGAGAGAGCAAGCTACTGAAAGGAGTCCATGAGCATGTTATTACTTTGCTGATTTTTTTTTTCTCTCGAACATATCTCTGGTGGGAGCACCATAATGTTTATTTATGGGGGAGTTCCTTGTGTAAATTCCATCTGCTGCAAATCATGGGTGAAAGAGTCTTTTACCCTTTTTCAGGCTTTAGGTTCCTTTAGGCAATGCATGTGCTGTAGGATTGAGAGCCATTAGTTGGAAGGCGGTGTGTCGTATGTGATATCATGGTAGTGTATGAAACTGTTGGGAAGAATTGTGTTCACGTGAAATTTAATGACTGTTGCAAAGAGTTTTCTGCAGAGAAGTGCTGGCAGTTTTATTGTAGCACTTAATGGCTTCTTTATCACACTCCTCTTCAGAGTTGGTGATGAATCGCTGATGGAGCCGTTGCTTTTTTTAAAGCTGTCTCGCTATGTTAAACCCATTTAACATAGCGAAACAGTTTGTAAAAAGAAAGTGTTTCACTATGTTAAATGGGTTTAACATAGTGAGACAACTTTATAAAAAGCAATGGAGCCTTTGCTTTTTTTAAAGCTGTCTTGCTATGTTAAACCCATTTGACATAGCGAAACAGTTTGTAAAAAGCAACGGAGAAAGCAAGATCTCTGTTGCTTTTTACAAACTGTCTCGCTATGTTAAACGAGTTTAACATAGCGAGATAGCATTAAAAAAAGCAACGGAGAATCTCCGTTGCTTTTTTTAATGCTGTCTCTCTATGTTAAATGAGTTTAACATAGCGAGACAGTGTGAAGCAACTGAGATCTTGCATTCTCTATTGCTGTAAAAAAAAAAAAATAAGAGTTATAGTAATGGAAAAAGTCCGAGCGACCAGACATTTTTCCATTACTATAACTCTGATTTACAATTTGATTTTTGAATATTAATGGGGGGGTTTGTTGTATAATTGGCATTAATTACTGACTGGAATATGCTCATTGGTTCATAACTAAGTACTAGGCTCACTGTCCTGTGCCATGTTAAGCCTTAGTGTCTTTCAAAGGTGAGAATCACTTTGCATCCTGTGTCTGTGCGGTAAACACCTTAACCATTACTGGGCAGGAAAAAAGGAGACATGGGGATGTTTTGACAACATAGGGACAGGTGCAGGGCATATAGGTTCATAGATAGGTGCTAGGCTATTGGCCTTAGGGCCTATATACGCCTAGCCAAAAAGGTACCCTGGCTTTTGCCACCCAAGAAAATTATTTTCCTGTGCCCCTGTTGAGCAGACCCACAGAAGTGATCCCCGGGGTGAATTTCCTATCTCCCATCCAATCATCAAGATTTTTCTTGAAGAATGCTAATGAGGAGCTTTGTTTGATATAGATAGGTATTTTTTTTTCCAGAGTATGGGAAGTCTCTGGGACAGGAATCTAACCCTCCAGCATGTTTTGTTTATTGTGGTGACAAGGTTTAGGTCCCTAGAGTGTGTTGCTCAGAGGGATTGGAATTTCTTTAAGTGGAGCATGTCCAACAGCTCTGGGTTTGACATAGCTTTGTATGTTAGGCAGAGATCACCTCTGAGTAGATGATATGCAACGGAGTAAAGCTGGAGTTTTTTGAGACGGTCTGCGTAGGACATCTGTTTGAGGTCGGTAATCCTCTTTGTGAGGTATTTCTGTGGCCTTTCTAGTTGTTGTAGATGTCTTGTGAGGTACATACCAAAAGGGGCATTGTACTCTATAATGGATCTAATGAGTGATGAGTAGAGGGGAAGAATGACCTCTTTTTTCCTGGCTGAGAAACCTTTTGTGATGAGGTGTGCCATGTAGAAAGATTTCCTGACTACTGTGGTGATGTGATTATCAAAGGAGAGACTACTGTCCACCTGTGTCCCAAGGTCTCTTATCACACTTTCGGTGTTAAGTAGACTACTGCCTATGTGGTAGTTCATGAGTACAAAGTTTTTACCAAAAGGGATGACAATGCACTTTTTGGCATTGATTTTTGTTGCACTTGCTTGTGCATTTTAATATGTGTACTGTGCGTGGATGAATCAATGGTGGGGGTGTGGTGGGGGGCTTGTGCATCATCAGGCACTGTTAACTACCATGGGAAAGTGTCGATCTGTACTCGCTGTACTTAACAGGGATTCAGAGATATGCAAATTACCACAAATAAACTTATTCCTCATTGTAGCTAAGATGTTTCTGAATACACTAGTACTGCTCTGTGGAAACCAGAGAACCTCTTACTGTGAGTTGCCTGTGCTATCTGCTGCACCACTGCACCACCCCTCTCTTTTGTAACAAACAGACATGCTGGAAAAGCAAGAGGTTTTACAGAGAAGTTTGTAAACCACCAAAGTCAACACAAAATTGTCAACGTCTGGGGCTGCTGTTGTCCCCACTGTCACTCCCTTGGCCTGGTGGTAAAATTTAATATTGAAAATAAAAAAATGTGCAGTAAAAGATCAAGCAATGTACACAATGTATTAATCTTAGCATTCCTAAAATCAGTACGGTTGGTAAGGAAAAATCTTGCTTATTCTATTCCAATTTCCTGAGTAATAAAGGTGTGCAAAAAAGCAATGTCCATAGTACACAATGGACTTTCATTTGCATCAAAGCTATATTGTTGTTTTCACAGTCTAAACGTTTTCAAGAATCCTTACAATAAGAAACAGAACTCTGCAATAAAAGATTAATAATGTAATCCAAATATATATTGAACTTTCACTAGCCATTATAGAACAGTATATAAGTAATGATAAACACTATAACGCTTAATACAAGGTATATTAGAACGGAATGAAAAAAGTGCCTTCATAATCAGGTATCTATCCCCACATTTTCAGAAAATAATAGGTTACCCGTTTTCTCAAATGTAACATTTAATTACTCAGATTGCTGGCATTTAGAAGGACTTTCATTTCTAGTTTTGCAGTTTTATCAACCTAAATTTATAAAATTAACTGATTGTTCCATAAGTTCATAGGTCCATAGGTTCATACTAGGCTATCTGCCCAAGGGCATTTATAAGCCTAGCCCATAGTTATGTGGCTTTCGCCACCCTTTTAGTTTGAAGAAAACTATGCCTATTATTTTGCTGTGCCTCTGTCAAGCATTGACACTGAAGTAATCCCTGGGGTATATCTGCGATCTCCCATCCATTGGTCAAGATTCCTCTTGAACAAGGCCAGCGAGGTGCTCTGCCTCACATGTATCGGGATTTTGTTCCACAGCATAGGGAGTCTCTGGGTGATGAATCTGTCCCTCCAGCACGTTCTATTAATAACCGTGTCAAGGTTTAAGTCTCCCGCCCTTGTGGTTCTGAGGGATCTAGATTTTTTGAGATGAAGCATATTCATCAAATCTGGGTTTGACGTGGCCTTGTATGTCAGGCACAGGTCACCTCTGAGCAAGCGGTATGCGACTGAATAGAGCTGGAGTTCTTTCAGTCGGGCAGCATAAGACATATTTTTGAGACCCTTTATCCTTTTGGTGAGGAACTTTTGGGGCCTTTCCAGCTGCTGCAGGTGTCGGGTCAGATACATTCCGAATGGGGCATTGTACTCAATCACTGGTCTAATGAGTGATGAGTACAGGGGGACAATGACCTCCTTGATCTAGATGTGAATCCTTCATGATCAGGTGGGCAATGTTGTAGGTCTTCCTAACTACTTTAGCAACGTGAGTGTCAAGCGAAAGGTTACTGTCAACCTGAGATCCCTGATAATTTCTTCTGTGCTCAGTGGATTGCCACCTATATGGTAGCTAGTGGTAACCTTGTTTTTCCCGAAGGGTATGACTATGCATTTCTTGGCGTTTAACTTTAGGCCATGGCTCTGGCACCAGTTATCCGTTTCTGTGAGGCCCTTCTGAAGGATATCTGTGTCAGATGTGTTTCGACTATGGCCCAGTTTGCAGTCATCTGCAAACTTTGTCAGCCATAACCCTCCTGTGTTTGCTTGTACTTCAGAAAAGTAGATGCCGAACAAGAGTGGACCCAGGACTGAGCCCTGTGGGACTCCACTTGTGACCGGCTTTGAGTCTGACATGGCGCCAGCAACTCTGACCTTGTGGGTTCTGTCACTTAGCCAGTTTGCAACCCATCTTGTGATGTATGGGTTTACATTCAAGCTGATGAGTTTTTCGATGATACCTGAGTGGGGTATTGTGTCGAAGGCCTTTGCCAGGTCGAGGTAGGCTGTATGGACTGCCTTACCCTCATCAATGGCCTTGGTGACTATTTCGAAAAAGTCAACCAAGTTTAAAAGGCATGATCTGCCTTTGACAAACCCAAACTGGGTTGGATCCAAAGTCTGCAAGTTCCCTATGTCTTTATTTATGAGTTCCATTATGATCCATAGTATTTCATAGTAAATATTCCATAGTAAATATTTACTCTATCTAAAAATATCTTCCTTTGATATATGTGGAACTGGTCATTGCCTTAACAAGAATTCTTATATCTGCAGCTATTACCCCCAAAACATAAGATGCTGTTTTTCATGCCTTAAGCACCAGATAGATCAGTGATATTTTTGAAAGCTCTAATTTCCCCAACATGCTGCTTTAAGAGAAATGATTGTTCCTGCTCCATAATAAAGAGGGAATATAACCTTGACTCTAAGCAGGGTAACCCAGGACTGATTAAAAAACTTAGGCTTGGGGGAACTAGAGAAGAATGTAGGGTATGGGTGCCCCATGCTGAGCAGTTCATTCCACTGTACAACTGACCCCAGCATGGGCTAGATATCCTGGAAATGCCACAGAAAGTCTGGAATAAAGCAAACATTAACCAGTGTATGCATAGAGGCAAGCATAAGGCCTGACTGGCAGCATGTCAATGGATTGTGCGCTGTAGGACCTCTGTGGGCTGAAGGCTACTGTGTGAAAAGATTTGTAGGGCACAGGAAAAATAACAGCTGCCTGAAAGAGAATCTTGCCATCGGAAAAGAAATGACTTGCCGTGTAAGGAAATTGCTTATATTCACAAAACATTAGAGAGAAATGATTGAGAAAGAGCCTGATTTATTTCTTACCAAGGGAGAGCATATACATTTATTAGAACTTGTACTACAAGGCATGGAGTTACATGAAATCTACAGCATCTAATCTTCAACAAGTGTAGGAGGATTGCTCTTTAAAATAGGTACCTAGATAACTTTTAAATTTCCCTAAACAGTCAAAAAGTTCTGTTCCTTTAAGGCCACAAAGAGTCCATCATGAATAGGAAATATCATTTCAGTATGTCAGTTCATCTGCAGATGTTGTTGTTTTTATACCAAACCAGTTTGCATTTGGAATCTCTGAGAGTCAGAAAACTACCCTTATTTTCACTTAAGGAGTTACTTGTGAAAGTACAATGGAGTATAATCAGGAGCGGCCTTAGGTCAACTGGTGCCTAGGCAAAAGAGCTCCATGGCGCCCCCCCTCACACCACTTGGTACCCCTGTCCTGGTCTACCTACACCAAATAAATACTGGAAAAGCACCCCTGCTAGAGCAGCGCCGTAGGCGGCCGCCTATTTGGCCTATGCCTAAAGCCGGCTATGAGTATAATAAAATCTAAAATCATACCTGGCCTGTAATCTTTCTTTTCAACAGGGAAAACAGGCCACTGACTATATTTATTTGATGTGCATTCCAGATTTTAATTTATTGTCGTATAGCGCACAATGTCAAAATATGCAACCAAAAACAAAAACAAAGATAGGCAGCAAGCTGTATAATTCAAATCAGTTTATTGTTAGCGTTTTTGTTCAGGAAATACATGAACTTCTTCAGACAAAGAAACCCTAAGAGTCATCAGTTAAAATAAAACTGTCAATTAAGATGAGATAATTAATTATAAAACCAATGAACATAACTTGAGAAATTTAAAGAGCCAGTGTTATACAAAGTAAAATGTATATGTAAATACATATAAATTCTTTTTTTAAAATCAGCAACAATTTTAAAATCACATATTTCTATTTATATTTCCATTTGTTTGACTTGTTCAAGTTGTTATCTAGCATTTAACAGTATTTAGATTAATTTATATACACAAGAACATTAAGTAATAAGACTGATGTGTTGTGATTTTAAAATTGTTGCCGATTTAAAAAAAAAAAAAAAAAAGCATTTATATTTATTTTAACTGAGGACACTTGGGGTTTCTTTGTCTGAAGAAGTTCATGTATTTTCTGAATGAAAGCGCTAACAATAAACTGGTTGGAATTCTACAGCTTGCTGCCTATCTTTGTTTTTGGTTACAAGTTTATTTTTTGTACAATGTCAAAATATGTTCTAAGATTTCATTGTTTCATTAGCTATGGTATTTCTTTATTATTACAGCAATAAGGCAGTCACTCAAATAATTTGATTCCATTTGACTGCATATGATTGATGAAACATTTACACTTTTAATAATAACTAAATAGGAAATATGTGATGGAAATGATAACATACATTTTTACTATCTAAATTTGTAAAGTAATATATTTTATTATTATTTATAGTTAGTGTGCTTTGTATTCCTTTCAGCATGGAAACCTTGCTTAAAGAATGTTGCCTTTGTAGTATGTAAGATGCCAGGCAGGATTAAGAAATAGCCAATGCATTAATGACAGAACATACTTCAAAAATACATTTTAAATGATTTATTGAAAACAAACTAATTTGCTATTAAGAAAACAGCTGCATATGACACCATTACTTATAATACAAACCACCATACTCTTTTCTGCTGAGGGGACCCTAGGTTCAATCAATACTCAGCAGAGTAGAGACAATTGCCAAAAGGTCTAGGCATATTATTCAGCTGGCTATCTATCATTCATGGCAGAATATTTGTATTCCTTTGTTGTTTTGCTCAGTTTACATATTCTCAAACAATACGTAATTAATGATCTGCAACTATAGGAAATGTATAATAATGTGCCTAGTCAGATGAGAACACAGAGAAAATACAGCAATACTGCTATACCTATGAAATATAGCTTTAAATGGTTTATAGGTTACAAAGTATCGACAAGACTTACATCTGGAAAAATACTCATGGCAACCATAAAATTTGAGCATTCAGATGCGAAATACTAAACTAAGTCAACTGTCACGTGTCATGCAGCTTGCAAAATCAGCAGAGCCGTAATCAAAAATGTCCTGCTCCATGTGTAACAGTTCTCTCTTACACACAGTTTGAATGCTTGAAATATACATTTATCTTATTCACATTCCATTCTATTCCTTGCCTTCACCACAACAAGGTGCATTACTCATGATAAGAATTTATAAAATACTTAATCTGCTCAGTATAAATAAGATCATAAAATAAAACAAAAGCACTACAAACTCAATGTAGTCAACAATGATTATAATTAACAAATCACACTCCCCCGGATTTACTAATCTTCCATGCAGGACTAATCTAGTCCTGCATGGAAGCGGCAGTTTAAGAGGAGGACGGCAGCGCCCCATGCATATTAATGAAGGCGCACTGCCTGAGCTCCAAATCCAACACTGAGATGGACGAGTGCAGGGGGCATGTCTGAGAGCAGAGCTCTCAGAATAATCATGCCCCTGCAAAGTAGAACATGAGTAAATAAATGAGCAAGACCGCTCATAGGTGTCCACATATCCCCACCAACAGTCCCCATGTGTTCTACAGCAACAGTACATTGAAATAAAACAAAGAAACCCTTGTATTTATTTTTTTTAAAACCCTGAGTACCGCTAACCATAAGTGTGCGGGTTTGCCCATTGCTTAGCTACGGTTAAAGCAGCTGAAAAGGCTGAAGAGGATAACAAGGAATATATATGCAAATGAATCAGCACAGCAATAGTGTAGTGGTTAGAGCATCCGTCTAATGGACAGACATTTCCGGTTAGAGTCCCACTACAGCACATATAATTTTCCATGTGAAATCTGTTTATAAACATACTTTTACATCTTTTTGCCATATAACCTACATAATAACATGTAAATGTGAACTGGAGTACTGCATGAAATGCACATGTGAAGTGTCAGTGTCATAATGAATAAGGAACTAGTAAGCAGGTTTAAGCACAAATAAGCAGTAGTAAGCGTGTCTAAGTGCGTTTACACGGGTGTAAACATTGCCTACACAGATTAAGCAAAGTAGAAGCTAAATGAATGTAAGAAACTGTAACCGGAGGTTAGCAGGGCTTACCATCGCACAAACCCATGCAAACCTGCTTACAACTGCTTTAAAGTGCCTTAATCACTTTGTATCCAATGGCCCATGTTCTGCCCAGCAATAAAATAAACTGCCTCTGCAAGGCACAAACTCAGGACTCTGTCCATTATAGTCACAGTAGTTAACTACTAAGCCATCATAGCAATTGATATGCATGAGGTATCAGCAAACTAATCCTCACCACAGGAAAAGCAAACCAAACATGTGAACTGAATCTATGTACAGTGTGAAGTGGTATAACCTGCTACATAACATAAATATGTGAACTGGAGTACTGCAGTAAGGCCAGATGTGGGGTGTTATTGCAATAAAGTGTTGAAGTTCCCAGGACCCCATACAGCGTATGTACACATGAATCAAGGATACAAGACGCATATATAACATGTAATGAAGAAGACATCAATACCAAAAGGCAAATATCATGCAAATCGAATATTAAGCACCGCTAAGTGTTGCACAGAACTGCTACCCAGACTACTGGCAGGATACTACCAGTGGGAGAAACAGTGTCAACCTGCAAAGTCTAATCTTAAACAAAAGCATGTTCGTCCCTAGTGGGATGACCACAAAAATTCTGCTAAAAAGAGTCCTCTGGGTAACATACCATGCCTTGCAGGTAAGCAAAGAAGGATACGTATGTTTGTGGACTGAATGTGTGGGAACGCTGAAGATCCATGGGGTGAGACAACTTACATGATGGGTCCCAAGAAGTGGAGAGTGGGCAATGTGTAATGGTGTGGTGAGATTCAGACGGAACCTGTAGGTAGAATAATTGATGTGGCGGAGGGAGTGGGTGGAGGGAATGATGGGTAAGACATTAAGGGCCGAGGCGTGCCGGGGTTGGACGAACCCATTCTAATTGGACTGCCCCATGGATGGAAGAGAGAAAAGGGGTGGGAAAGAAGGTAACTGAGACATACCTTTTCACATGGCAAAGTAGGTTATGAGTAATATGTATGTTGCATAACCCATGGAATAACATATATATACATGTATGACCTAGAGTACTGCAGGAAATGCACATGTGAGGTGTCAGTATCATTATGCATAAAGCAGTAGTTAGGGTAAGCAGCAAGAAGCAGTAATAAGCATATGTCAGCACTAGTAAGTGAGTTTAAGGCCGTGTACGTGGTTTTGCGCAAAGGTAAGCACTGCTAATTTCCAGTTACAGTGTCCTATATCCAGTAAGCTTCTAAATTGCTTAACCTGTGTAGACAGTGCTTACCCCCATGCAAACCCACTTACAACTGCTCAGAAGTACCTTAATCACACTGTATCCAATGGCCCTTGTTCTGCCTATGGCTCAAACTCAGGATCCTGCACACTATAGTCACAGTAGTTAACCACCAAGCCATCATAGCAATAGAGATAAATGACGTATCAGCAAACTAATCCTCACCACAGGAAAATCAAACCAAACATGTGAACTCAATCTATGTACAATGTGATGTTGGATAACCTGCCACAGAACATAAATATGTGAACTGGAGTACTGCAGTAAGCATGGATTTGAGGTGTTATTGTAATAAAGTGTAGAAGTCCCCAGGTCCCCATGCAGTGTATGTACACATGAATCACAGATACCAGACACATATATAACCTGTAATGAAGAATAAATCATTGCCAAATGGCAAATATAGTGCTAATTGACTATTAAGCAATGCTAACCGCAGCAAAGCTCAACATAGTAAGTGTAAGCAATGTGTAGGGGAGTCAATTCAATCTGCCTAGTGGTGTACCTGTTTAAGCAGTGCCAACCTCATGTAAGCAGGTCTGCCCATAGCTTAGCCTTTTCAAAACTGGCCAATCATGGGGAAGTGTGGGAAAATGGCCGTATTTAAACCCCACAGGTGGGAATACTACCCATAACTTGTTGTAGCTTCCTACTGCATGCAGAATAGCTGGTGTGGGTGAAGGCACTCAGTTTAGAGTACAGTGCTGGGGCATCCAGGAGTCAAAAATCATGGTATGGCTCCTGGTAAAACACCATGATCAGAGACTACTGCAGGGCCAGTACTAGGGCTTACAGTATAAAACAGAGGCCTGGGACAGTCTCGCCCGTGACCTCACCTGTGCCACAGGTATCCCTCAGACTGGTGAGTGGGTCAGGCTGACCTGAAGTGGCGGAGGTAGAATGTACTGGAACTGTGGATCCACGAGTCTTGGCAGATGCCCAGTGTCCAAGTACTGAGTAAGTATTCTACTACTAAGTATAAGTAATTGCCTAGCTCATGTATACTATGGATAGGTATGGCTAAATATCACTGCATTTCTCTGACAGCAGCAGATAAGCGGGCTGCAAACCAGCAAGCCCATGATGCTAGACTGCAAAGGCTGCATCGTGAGGCAGGTTAGTAATCAGTCTGCATGTACTGTCATAACAAATAAATATAAGAGCCTTAAAAAGTGTTGTACCAGTAGAAATAAATGTGTAATAGTCTGTGAATAAAGGTATAACCTCTGGAGTGCTTCTGTTTACTCTTCTCTCATATGTTGGTGATCTGTTCCATACTATAAATAGTACTGTTGTTCATAGGTTCATAGGTTCATAGGTTTATACTAGGCTATCATCTAAAGGCATTTAGGCCTAAAGCCAAGCCTAGCCGCCACGGCTTACGCCACTTAAAATAAAAAAAATGTGCCCATTAGTTTCTTCTGCCTCTGTCCAGCAGTGACACAGAGAGATGATAGGGTAAACCCCGATCTCCCCCCCCACACAGGTCAAGATTTCTCTTGAACAGAGCCAGAGAGGTGGCTATTGTGAGGTGGCTACAGCGAGGTGTTGTATTTTAAGCATTATCGCCCACACCATGGTATGCAAATAAAATGGGCATGAAGTCTGGCATAACAATGTTGGAAGTGCCAAGAGGTCAGTTATATTGTACTAGTTAGGGAGACTTAGATAGAAAACAGTTGAAAGCTTTACATCAATTCCCTGATAGCACAGTATACTGTGATGTTAGCTATAATATTGTGTCACACACAGCAGGGGTTTGAATCTTGGGAGTGCTACTAAGTTGTATGCATAATCATACCCCACAACCGTACAGATTTTGATACAATGTTCAGATAGAAAGCTGTATGCATAGTTACACCCAATAGTACAGAATTTGCTAGAATGTTCATATTTTAAGTTGTATGCATATTCATACCCCACAACTGTTCCAATCTGTCCAGCATGTCCAGATAAATGGCCCATATCACCAACTTGGTACCATGTTCCCCTGAAAATCCAGTGTGATGATCCCAGAAATACAGGCAGCTGTCAATGACATATAACTGATAGTCAAATGTGTACATAGTCAGAGAATGTATATGGAAACAAATCCGTCATTCTAGCACCTCACCCAAAGTGTATGACAGCAATTCTCAACATATGTTGCATTAACACCTGCAGCCTGTCATGCCTGCATGAAAGAAACAGGTCACGTGTGTAATAATTTATAAAAATACCAGTGTACAATATAAGGCCATTGTGTAGTGTAATAATACATGTAAGGGAAAGACCACTGCAGTGACTAAGAATGTTGTGAAAACTACAAGGATATATCAGTTGTTACTTGAACTCTCTCTCACCCCTACCATGTGTGCATAATAACCCAATGACACTTGTCAACTGGTATGTGTACAAACGTTTGTTGGGACATATTTCCTAATGGTTTATAAATATTCACATTTGTTTCTATGCCTGTGCCATGTGAAAATACACCCATATTGGTGGCCTGTTGCCATCAGTGAAACCTGCATGCTCCTGTAATGGCCACTGTTGTTCCATATATGCATGTGTTCTGCTTGCTCTGCAGCTGTGCTAATCTGGTGTGTTGGGTTAATGGAAATACCTATGCATGCTGTTATAACTAATCCTGAATGCTGTTGACTGTTACTAACCCATATCTGTCATAAACCTGTGACAACACAACTCGTATGGGAAGGCCAGTCCCAATGGACCCACCTGTCCCACCTCAGCTGGCCATTGTACCGGGCACCAGCACATCTGGGGCCCAGCCTGGCACCTCCTCCTCTGTGGGCTCTGTGCCACCTTCGAGTGGAACTGCTGCAAAGGATGAGGCTCACCCCCCCCCCTCGGAGTGGGAGTGGAGGGGAACCTGTCACCTATCAACAGGTCTGGGTCGTGGTGTGCAAGGAGCTTGATCTAGAGTATCGAGAGTGGCTACGCCAGCTTGAGGGCCAAGTGGTGCTATTAGAAGGTGAGCCTGCCCCTCCTACACAGCCCCCAGCACAGCCACCTTTGTGGCTGTGAAAGTGCAGTGGTGATTGCCCATGGGTGGAGACCTCAGTCCCACTGTTTCCAGTTGGGAGCTCATGGGCTTGCGACTTCCAAGCAACCCTACCCATCAAGGTGTTTACCCCCCACATGTGTCATATACTGGTCCTGTATGCATCTTGTGTGTCTTGGCTGTTAACCTACCCAACCTACCTCCCCAAATATACCTACTACCCCTCCCCAACATCCCACTCTCACCTGAAAAAAAAAAATGGTAATCTGTTCCCATAAAAAAATCCCGCCCCATACATAGCTGTCCATTTTGCACAAGTGTCCACTGGACACATGTAATCTAGTCTAACTGGCATCAAAATGAATATATGTTGTCCTCACCCCTCTCCCAGGGGTTTGAGGGTCCAAATGTACCTGCAAATTTAGTGTATATGCACAACTGTTGCTGTAGAAGAAATGGGCAGCTATGGACCTTTCCTGTACCTATCCTGCACATGCCTAGCTATTTTCCCTACTGCCTTTCCCTCTTTGTGCCCTGTTTTTCAACACTTTCCTATCAACACCTTTTTCTTTTCTTTTAAAGAAATTAGTGCAGGGGTAAGTGACAGTAAGCAGTGTTAAGCAGCGGTAAGTGGGTTTGCGTGGGTTTGCATGGGGGTAAGCTATGCCTACACAGGTTAAGAGATTTGAAGCTAACTGACTGTAAGAAAACATAAGCGGAGGTTGGCAGTGCTTACCATCATGCAAACTCGTGCAAACCTGCTTACAATTGCTTATAAGTGCCTTAATCACTCTGTAGCCAACGTCCCTTGTACTGCCCAGCAAAAACCTCTCCAAGGTTCGGACACAGGACCCTGCACTCCATACGCAAAGCGATTTACCACTAAACCATAGCAGATATTCATAACCTGAAGTTTTCACAAACATATCGTGCAACACAATCAGTCAACAGTGCATGAAATGTATTATTATCACACCACATAACCTGTTAATGCAGAAGTCTGGACAAAGTATGCCACACTGTGGGTATAAATAGGGATAAATGTCAACGAATGCTCTGATATACTTAAAATGTTGCTAGTTACACAGTTATATGTATTAGAACATATATGTAGAAGGAAATGAAGTCTGAAACACAAAAGTGTTGCCACTAGTTACTGACTTCAATGCTGTGATCATCCATAACAATTGCCAAATGAATGAGGAACAGGCCAAAATATGAGCCGAACATGCATGGACATATGGACAGATATATATCTGTAAATGTAGACAGATAGACAGCTATATGTATATATACATATATATATATATATATATATATATATATATATATATATATATATATATACATATATATATGAATGTATGACTCACAAATAATCATATAATATCAATTGTATATAGACAGTATGTGCCTATATACAATTGATATATATATATATATATATATATATATATATATATATATATATATATATATATATATATATATATATATATATATATATATATATATATATATATATATATATATATATATATATATATATATACAGATTATATATCTATAGATACATATATATAGCTATAGCCATATGAGATATATATACCTATGTACATACACATATACACACACACAAAAGGTCTAAGTAGCCATACATATGTCGAAGTAGTGTGGAAGTACTGGGTGCAAAGTATATCCCTCAGCCACAAGCCCTTCAACTGGCACCTGTGAAATTTGTAGTGTGGCAAACATTCCCACAAATGAGAATACTGACATTAAACATATACCCACCCACAATTCAAAGGACATGACACGACACACAGGTATGCATATAGAGATAACCTTTATTTGTGTACTATACAATAATGTATGCTAGTACTGACACCACATAAGGATTGAAATATATAATCAGTCATGAATGCAAGGCCCACACAAAACAGTAGATGCAAGCAATGTGTATATATACCATACTATGCTGTCCAGGCCAAGGCCTTCAATTAGTACAACAGTAGAAACTGGATTTACCTTCAGGATACGTAACAATCAACAATTACAGATGTAGTTCAGCAGACTCCAATTACACCCTGTAGTCAAGCCCCAGGGGGAAAAGTAGCACTTGTGTTAATGTCACAGTATCTTGTACATAACATTGCTTAACCTAACATCTCACTATCACACTGAATGACCCTCATCTTAACAGTTATATCCCTGAAAAGGTGCCATAGCCTAGGTTAATGGTATAGAACCCCCCATAAAAGGCTGTTCAAGGGCAAGGAACACTGTGTACAACACACTTACCTCTGGAATGTACAAGGGCACATATGTGTTCTCCAGCTGTTGCCCCCATATATATGGACTTGGCCCAACATTTGGTGTGGGAGTCCATGACATGACTGGATGATAGCAGTAATGCTAGCGGTAAATAATGAATAGGCCATTACCTAACAACCCTTCCTGTATCACAGCAGGACAATGACTGGAATATATGTGGAGGACAGAGACAGGAACATAGGGCCATATTTGCATTATTGCTGTTACACACCTTGAAAATTTGCTGTTGTTACAGGATTTGTTGCAGCATACCCTTATGCAGGGATACGACATTGAAATACAAATAGATGTATCCATGTACTGATAGCACTCAACAGACAGAATGCCACAGATATATCTGGGACAATACCTGTGTGATGCACAGACAAAACCTAGCAGCCAATCCCCCTGGTATCAAACAGATAGGCCCACAGTTGAGAGCTATGCAGACAGACAACATTCCATGAAAAAGTACCATGTACACAGAAACCCTGTAAGAACAGGAAGATACATTGACACAACAAGACTACTCACTCTGGAACCTTACCCAATGTGGATTTGGCCTGTGTCTGCAGGTTCTGCTGTAAGAGGTATTGCTACCTGCTGTCTGTATCACTGATGCCCACACACAGGAAGGATGTCCATCATTCAGGAAATGTAAAGAGACCACACCCACATGCTGTAGGGATTTATAGTGGGTGGTTGCCATGACAGTGGTAATTCAATGTAGTACACATGTAATTATATATATATGGCTATCTGGATAAGTATATATGCATATATTTCCACCATATGTCCTGGACATGGAGTGTAGCCATACACCAGCCCCTACAGTCCCAAAGTCATAGTGCAAGGGGATGACAGGTATGTATAGCAGGTATATTACTAGACTGTTGCTACTGTCATTGGTATTGTCTTCACAGACATGGTGTGTGTGGATGTTGACATCTGCTTATAACATGTGTGCCATTGGCTACTGACAGACATCCTAAGGAAATCATTGTAAGGTACCGCTGCTAGCATGGAATGCCCCTGTGGAGTGCAGCAGAGATATTGGCCACTATATGTGAAACTTCGGACACACCCTGTACAGCCCAGAGGTATACACATAATCCCTTAGTGCACCACATGTGTACCAGGCCTGACAATATAGATGTAGACAGCTATATAGATGGGTATAACACATAACAACTGGTATACATTTGGCACCATAGGTATTGGATTCACACACTCCTGTCTGGCCTGACACATAATGACTGCTGGTACAGGGGTGTCATGGACACATACCACCCACTAGATATTGACATACATCTGTACAGCATCCCACTACACTATGAGTCATACATGATGTTTAAGGGAGGCCCAGCAGCCGTACATCTGGCAAGTATCCGCACATAACATCCCACTGGTTAAGTACACTAAGCTGCAAGGCATGTAACGATGCATTGTGCAGGCTACAGGCAGACTGGCTCAACACTGGCCTACATATTGTATGGGGGAATGCACATGTACCTGCATATTTAGCAGGCTCAACAGCCATGTCACAGCACAGGGTAAGATACACCTGTGTGACAGTGCATAACCACAACCAATGTGAACACAGCCACAGCCGCATATGATAAGCTAGCATAATATTACAGTACATGGACTATCTGTTCTACACCATCTTCATATGTACCACTCACAGAATGACCCTACATATACTGGGCTGCTACACGGTTTGTTATGATGGCTGTCTGTGGTACGGGATATGTGTGTGTATGGCCCTACAAACATGTACGGTGAAACAGTACCATACAGTGGGGCAGCATGTAACATCTGATAGAAGGGGAGCTAGAACAATGACATCTACCACAGTCTGTACACAGGCCATAGTACATATTAACAATACACACTGCCGACATTCACCATCACTACACAGACCTCAGTACTGTACAAACATCCACAGAATGTCCAGCTTATGTCATGAAATATAACCACTACTGTACATGACATGTGTATCAGTCTGATATCTCACTGGCTTGTTATCAGATATGTTGACACTATTTACGGTGTACAGCACATATGCATCACTTCATGCACACCATATGTACACAGGTTGACAGAGGTGTGGCTGACAGCACATACACAGGGCCAGTATAGACATGTTGCTGTGATAACCTCATATATTTTCCATAGTAACGGGGTTTGTTGCAACATATGTAATATGAGGGATATGAAGCCAGTAACTGTCACGGCCTTCACCATCTATAGACTGCAATCCTCACACTACATTCTGCATTCCACAGACTGATGCACTGTGGCTAACACTTGAAACCATAGACACAACACTCCCAGTCTGTGGATGACCCTGCAGATGGGGATTCCTCATATACATGGAACTGACATGGGAGGTATTACTACATGTCTGACAGGCATATCCAGGCAAATACTGTTAAACCAACATTACTCCAAATGCAGTATAGAAGCACTTAGAGTTTGTAGTCAGGTCAAGCACACCCCCTCCTGTTTGTTACCCTCTTTCCACAGTGTATGTTGTTAGAGGTAAATCCCCAGTCCATCTGGGATGCTGTTTTGCTGTTTGCCAAACATCAGATCTAGTTCCTACTCACAGTGACTGCAAATGCCCAACACCACCATGATGTTCCAAGGTATTGGAGTGTGTTTCCATGCAATTGGCTATGGGATTGTTACCACAGCTGTTCCACATGCAGTCAGCTAGGGGAGGGCTGCAATTCATGCAGAGGCCATCAGCTGATCACGTGCATCACGTAAAATAAACATGCTGCTGCCTAAGCAAGGCAGGTGTGGATCTCCACATCCACCAGAGAAGGAGTGGAGAAGGCAGACAGAGGCAGATACATGTCAGGGAGAGGTGGGAGAGGAAAACTGAAGCATGTTTGTGTCACACACCTACCAGCATAGGGTATCAAACCCCCGACAACTATATAGTGCTATTACAGTTCGATGCAGTTATTGGATGCACCACATGGGCCACCTGATGTGGAGCACTCAGAACATATATGCGAGGGTGAGTGACATCTGCAACAGGGATATGGTAGATATATGGTAGGTGTCATACACGTAAAAAAGAAAATAGTCTCTCCACACCATCAAGCCAAATAAAATTTATTGAAAAACAACAAAGCTTTCGGATATAAAAAACATCCTTCCTCAGTGTCATACATGTGCCTGTCTGCATGAACAGGTGCCAGCGTCAACACAGACACACTCACACAGGGACGCACATACATTGACATACTTGGCAGGGCCAGGAGTGCAACTCATCTGTAGTGGGATTGCCACAACACATCAATGTGCAGGTATCACATGCACCACATGGGTCATACGGAGGCCGTATGAGCAAAGAGTATGAGGAGATGTCAGACATCAGACAGCATGCTTCAGTATGCCCTGGGGGTTGTAGTGAGTGTAGATGTGGACATACGCACCATACAACACACACACACACACACACACACACACACACACACACACACAAACACACAGGGTGACAGTTCTCACATGCATGGGTGCATGTCTACACGGGTGTGTGGTGGTCAACTGTGCCAGCAGGCTGTACAGGGGTAGGTAATGGGTATACCTTGGCATCAGGCCACATGACAATGGTCTGCATTGTGGCTCAGGCCTGTAGTTACTGCATTTGTCCACACAGCTGGGTATTGCATCCCCCTTCCATTCAGCTGGGTGACTATTGTGTGTGGCCAATGCTGTACGCTACATGCCATGTATGTGTTCCTTAGTCCATGACATGGATGGTGTCTGGGATGTGCACACCTCCCACATGCATGTACAGTGACATGTGGAACTGTACCTGGGGTGTCTTGGCCATGTTGTGAACACAGATTATCATCAGATGTGCCAGACTTGCCCACCTGTGGCAGGGAACTGGTAATGGGCAGCAGGTTTACTCTTCAGCTACATTGATAGCATGCCAACAGCATTCCCTGATGTCAGTGTCATCTGTCCATACAGGGCATGTTGTCAGGCATGGTATGTCCGTTGTGAGTCACATGTGAAGGCACCACAAGTGGTGTAGGTATCCATTGGGGAACATGGTGGAGGTGCACTGTCTGCATGTACGTGCATATTGGACAGATGGGCAGGGTGACATGCCCTCTGTATCCCACTGCTATCACTGCATAGTTACTATCAGTGGCCAATATGCAGTGTACTACTCACATATTGGCTGTTGCCTAGGCATGTGTGTGCGTATGACACATGGGTTGAGTGTGTGCTCTGGGTAATAGTGGGGTTGCTAATTTGGATTGGCCGGCCTTGATGTCACATGTATGGGTATGGCTTTGCATCCCAGCCTCCCAGCTAATTTACATATGTTATCCCTGTATGGTTGACATTGTGATATATAGTAGGGCCACCATAAATGTAATAAGCAAAACCCCCTTCACATTGGCCACAGGTGTCACACACTCACTTCTACACAGGATACGAGTTACACACACACAACTGTCATGTTTGGGAGTAGAACCCCTACATAACTAAGTTATTACACTACAGCACTATGTAGTTATTGTATGCACCACATACATTACTGGAGTGCTTATTCCCCAAAGATGTATTTCACAGTGACTGACATCAGCAGGATTACCAAAGTAGGGCATTTCACCTGTACTGCGAGTGACTAGCCTAAAATGCATTGCTCTCTGCACAGACAGTGAGACACACACAAAACATCCACAACTATCATGTGTGGTTATAGAACACCCGACCAAGGCCTATATCATACTACAGCGTAGAGGTATTACAGGACACACCACAGGAATTACTAGAGACATCCTTCCCCAAAGGTGTATTTCACACTCAATGACATCAGCAGGTTTACCAAAGCAGGGCAATTCACCTGAACTGCAAGTGACTAGCCTAAATTGCATTGCTCCCTACACAGACAGTGAGACACACACAAAGCATCCACAACTGTCATGTGTGGGTAAAGAACCCCTGACTAAGGCCTACATCACACTAAAGCATGGAGCAGTTTCAGGTCACACCACAGGGATTACAGGGGACTTTCCCCCAAAGTTGTATTCCACAATGAATGACATCAGCAGGATTGGCAAAGTAGGGCATTTGAAATGTACTGCGAGTGAGTTGCCTATGATGCATTGCTCCATACACAGATATTGAAACACATACAAAACATCCAAAACTGCCACGGGTGGTGATGGAACCCTACCACAGTTCTAAATCACACTACAGCAGTACACAGTTACAGGATGGCTACAGACATTACTGGGCTATGACTTTCCCAGAGGTAAATTTTTAGGTGAGTGACATCAGCAGCCTTGCCAGTGTTGGGTATATGAATTCTAAGGAGTGTGTGTGACCTAAAAAGCATTGTTTGTCACTCAGTCAGAGACACACAGATTCACACAGTTGCCAAGTCTGGGGTTAGAACACCTACCTAATTACTTTATCACACTACAGCAGTGCACAACTACAGGATACAGACATTACTGGGCTATGATTTCCCCAGAGGTGTATTTCTAGGTGAGTGACATCAGCAGCCTTACCAACGTTGATATATGAATTGTACGGGGTATTAAGGGAATAAAAAGCATTGCTCTCTACTCAGTCAGATACACACACACATTCACACAGTTGTCAAGTCTGGGGTTAGAACACCTATCGGACTACTTTATCACACTAGAGCAGTATGCAGTTATAGGATGTGCTATGGAGTTTACTAGGCTATAGTTTCCCCAGAGGTGTATTTCTAGGTGAGTGACATCAGCAGCCTTGCCAAAGTTGAGTATATGTATTGTACGGGGTGTGAGTGGCCTAAAAAGCATTGCTCTTTACTCAATCACACACACACAGATTTACACACAATCACACAGTTGCCAGGTCTGGGGTTAGAACACCTACCTAACTACTTTATCACACTACACAGTTACAGGACGCGCTGCAGAGATTACTAGGCGATGATTTCCCCAGAGGTGTATTTCTAGGTGAGTGACATCAGCAACCTTGCCAAACATGAGTATATGTATTGTATGAGTGTGACTGGCCTAAAAAGTATTGCCCTCTACTCAGTCAGACACACACACACACACACACACACACACACACACACACACACACACACACACACACACACACACACACACACACACACACACAAGCAAACAGTTGCCAGGTCTGGGGTTACAACACCTACCTAACTACTTTATCACACTGCAGCAGTATGCAGTTACAGGAATGCTAAGGAGATTACTAGGCTGTGATTTCCTCAGAGGTGTATTTCTAGGTGAATGACATCAGCAGCCTTGCCAAAGTTGTGTATATGAACTGTACGGAGTGTGAGCAGCCTAAAACGCATTTCTCTCTACACAGTCAGAGACAGAGAGACACGCACACAAACACACACTCACACAGTTGCAAAGTCTGGGGTGAGGACTACTACCTAACTAGTTTATCACTACAGCAGTAAGCAGTTATGAGACGCGCCATGGCGATTACTGAGCTACAGCTCTCCCAAAGGTGTATTTCACATTGGATGACCTCTGCAGGCCTGTCATGATACTACTATGGGGAGGGCGGTGTGTGCATGGGTCGTAACCCATTTATGTAGGGGTTGACATGCTGCATGAGGGCACACACAGGATCATATGCTACAGGTACGTGTATACAGCAACTAGGTGACTACTTCCTTGTACAGTCATGTTGCACAGCTGGCACATGCAACACGCCATCATGCTGACAGAAACTGGTGGCTAGTATCTGCAGTGAGTGACACCTGCACCTCATGTGTTTGGGGCCCTTTGGCTTTGTGCTGGGTGGGACAGGCCCAGATGGCTCCTTGTCACAGTCACCCTCTTCCACACATCTATGTCCATCTACTTTTGGCTTATTATAGTGTGTTGTCCATACATATATGTCTGTATTCCAATCCACTGTGTGTTCAAGGCAGGAGTGGTGCATACTGATGTGTCTGCACTAAGAACTGCAACTGCCAGATATGTCTGGTCCACTGGTGTTTGCTGACATGGCCTTCATGTGTTTAAGTGTGTGAACATGCCCTGTATGACCTTACAGTATGTTGTTGACTGACATTGCCTTCATTCCTCTAAGTGTGTGAGCATGCCCAGTATGGCCATCTATATTGCATGTGTGGATCAAGTCCAGGTAGTTTGTACTGTGGTGCTGACCTTTGTGTTGAACACAGACAGGTGGCATGCTGTGTCTGCAGGGTATACATTGGTCATTTGGCATTGACTGTTGCTACATTTCTGCATAATGGGGGGGCACCTGACATTTTCTACATTTCTACACAGGGATGGGGGGGCACACCTGACTGTTACTATAAGTGTACGTAGAATGGTGGCGCACACCTTACACTTTTACACATTTGTTAGGACTGTACTGGTATGTTGGGTACACCATTTCAGTCTGTAGTCTTACCTATCGTGCTGGCTAGAGGCATACCAGTGTACTACAAATCTTAGCTTTAACTACCTACATATTAGTTTCTGACTTCCTAGCCTTCACAACTTACATCCAACTGGCTGGCCTGCTGTAGTCTGTCTGTGTAGGACTGGGGTAGGGGTTACCCATAGGGCTCATTCAGAGGCTATATTACAGCATTTGTTTGTGTTTCTCTACACCTATCCTGCAGGCTGTGACTGTTGTTGGGTATGTGCTCCCCCAACTGACATGTATGAGTCACTTACCTTGTGGGTGTCCCAGTATTGAGGGTGGTGTTACAGGGCTGCCTATGTTGGATGCACATAGTACACTCCCTATATATGGTTGAGCACATGTAGTGTGATGTTTGGCATCCCTTTTACTGTATGTGCAAGTCGGAGAGAGGTGTAATTCCCTGGTTCCCTACTGTGTCAGTGCATGTGCTATGCGTTGCTTCTTTGCCAAGGCCAGGGCATACTGGGCATGCCTCCTTCTGCCTATTGGAGCAGGCTGAGGTTGTTCCTCATCCGAGTCACTCTGCACCTGTGCAGGCCTTGGCACTGTTGGGGGGCTGTGTGGCCCTGCCCCATGCTGCTCCTGCTGCTGTTTCCACAGGATCATATTGTGTAGCATGGCACATACAAGGACAATTTGGGTACATGTAGTTGGTGAGTATTTCAAGGCTCCACCAGATGTGTCCAGGCACCAGAACCATGACTTGAGCATCCCAAACACATGCTCTGTTATGATTTGTGTTTATGCGTGTGCCTCATTATGGAGTTCTTGTTCTTGTGTGTGTGCATTTCTGATGGGTGTCATCAGCCATGGCTCCAGTGCGTATACAGCATCCCCCACTAGGTGACCATGTCGGATGTCCCCACTGGCAAATGTCTGGTGCAGCTGCGTCAGATGCCAGATGTGGGAATCTTAGTAGCTTCCAGGGCAGCCAGCACACACATTCATTATTATGCCCTGGACATGGCACACGACCTGGCAGTTGATGGAAGGGAAGCCCTTGTGTTTGATGTAGAATCTACCCCGCTTACCTGGTGGTGCTTTCATGCATATGTGCGTGCAGTCTATTGCACCCATTATCTGAGGGTATTCTGCTATTTGGTGGAAGAGATGCATATTGCTGACAAACGCCTCATGGTTGATGGGGAAATATACATGCTCACCGACATGTGCTGACATGGCATCCAGGAACTGGTGGAGTACCTTGGATGCTGATGCCTGTGAAATCCCCATCATATCCCCAGTTGGCCTTTGGAAGGTACCTGTAGCTAGTATTCTTAGGCCTACACATACCTTGGTATCCACTGGGATGGGTTCCCCTCTATTAGTTCTGTGTGTTGGCACAGCTCAACAATTTGCTGTAAGAGGTCCCTGTCCACCTTATAGCACTCCACTATCTCCAGCTCATGTAGCCCTTGGTAGGTTGCCCTGGGTTGTTACACTCTTCTCCGCACTGTAGATTGCTCAGCAGCATTAACACCCTCACCACCGTCAGCCTATTGCACATGCTGGTTTATGATAGCAAAAGCAGCCCCTAACATTTTCTCTTGGTTTCACTTTGTAAAATTTCCCCATCTGTATACACCGGTGGTGCAGAGTTTTTGGGAAAAACAAGGTGTTTGCATAGTTTATAGTGGTGTGCTGAGCTGGGCTGGTCTGCTACCTGTGTAACTGTCTGATTATAATACATTTCACCTGCCATCTCAGCTAGTTCTCCTTCATTACCTTCCTACTGCTGTTTTCCTTTCCCATTGCCTCCCTGTTTAAGCCCATGTGTGCACCGTGCAGAGTGCTCATATGTGCACAGAGCTGCTTTTTCCTGATTTAACTTCCTTTTCTTCCTGTAAAACCCAGTGTGCAGTGTGCACACCTGCTTACACTTGTAAAGAGTGCTATGCAGGTTTAGACACACCCCTAGCTTAGCTGTGTTATGCTAGGAGCAATCCTGAGCCACAGGTCTCCAATCCACTTACAGTATGCCTGACACCCCCCACCATGATGTCACCTATATCCTAGTCTTGCACCCAGCTATTTATACTCTTAGGTTCATAGGTTCTTAGGTAGGTACTAGGCTATTGGCCCTAGGGCCTATACAAGACTAGCCAAAAAGGTACCCTGGCTTTCACCACCCAAGAAAATTATTTTTCTGTGCCCCTGTCAAGCAGAACCACAGAAGTGATCCCTGGGGTGAATTTCTTATTACCCATCCAATCATCCAGATTTTTCTTGAAGAGTGCTAATGAGGAGCTCTGTTTGACATAGATAGGTAGTCTGTTCCAGAGTATGGGAAGTCTCCTCCCACATCCCAAAGACATGCTGCAGGTGGATTGGACACTCTAAATTGGCCCTAGGTGTGCGTGTGAGTGTGCCTTCTGTGGAAGGTTGGGCACCGGGCTGGCAACTCGACACCGTAAAACTCCACTGCCATTCAATGTGCGGACGAGGTGATCCGCTGTGGCAACCCTTGAATTTCCAGAAAACGTTGAGCGAAAGAAGAAGAAGAAGAAGAAGATCAAGAAAAGAGGAGTAGGAATCCTGGGGCATGGTGGGGGATGTGTAGCAAGCTACAATCTGGATTGCAGTTTTGCCCAGAGTTAGTTGAACTTGGATAATCTTGGATACATTATGCTGAGCAACTAGCTTGGAGGTGTGGATATCCTTAATGAATATGAACACACCTCCACCTTTAGTGTTTCGGTCCGGGTTTAGTGGCCGAAAGGTGTGGTATGAATTATAGCCTGGTAATGCAGGGGTGCTCTCTGGAGCTTTGAACCAGGTCTCTGTCACTGCACAGATGTCAATGCTCTCCATTTTAAGGAGTGCCTCGAGTGAGTGCATTTTGAGGTTTAGACTTCTAGCATTGAGTAGCATTACCCTCAGATTTTGCTTGCTTGCACCTGTCACCATGGTGAATTTGTCATTTGAACCTTTCCTAAAAAGGACACTATATGGGGTGGCAAGAGCCTTTGCCAGTGTCCGGAATCCCAAGGGTGATAGGTGCAGGCCATCTCTGGCAAAGCATAGTGGTCTGTCGATCATGTCATCCCAGGCAGACAGATACTGGATTCCCTTAGAATGACACCAGAAGCTTAGCCAATTGTTAAAGTCAATCATTTTGTCCTTGTACTGTGGTGTCATTCTTGGTGATGGCAGGATGCTACTCAGGGCTAGGGTCATACCTGCCTGGGCTACAAAATCGGAGAGCTCCTCCATGTCTCTTTTCATGTAGTCCAGGGAGGTACGTCTCACCAACATGGATAATGACAGAGTCATACTTGTACTTGTTGTAGAGTGACCTAAGTGCGTGCATTATGTGGGGGATCCTGGCACCTGACAGGCAGCTGACAGTAACTTTTTCCTTGTTTAGCCTGGTGAGTGGAACATCAGTGTGCCTGACTATAGAGTCACCTATGACTAGAGTGTTGGGTACGTTATGCCTTATGGACTGTAGTTGAGTGGCACACTGAGTATGTGGGTTATGTGTCATTTGGGTTGTGTTGGGGGTGGAGGTTGCATGCGTTTCTGCTTTGGAGGTCTCTGTTGTTTGGGCAGATTTGTACTGAGAGCCTCCGTGAATGTAGCTGTGTGTTTTTTGCTTCTGTGTGTGTGTTTTGGTGATGTAGGTTTTGAGGGACTATGTGATGAGTGTGGTGCGGTGCAAGTGTTTACCTTCTCCTCTTGACTGTCTAGGCCAGTCTTTGGTGAAGAGAGCTTTGCTTCCAGTTTGGCTATATAAGTGCATCTCTCACAGTTCGTAGTGTTGGGTGGTAAGAGGAGAGAGTTGTCTGTGTACATAAGGCAATTGCTGCATTGTCTCAAGATGCCCAGATTCATCAGGTAGACAGGAGAAAACACCGGGAGCTGACCTTTAGACATACCTGAGTAAGTGCTTATTTATTAAGTACTAAAAACTTTTTTCCTCTAGACAAGTGAGGAAAGTTGAGTGCTGTAGTAATTTGTAACTTATTTAGTGTTTACAATGAGTTCTGAACAAGTGCTGAGCTCAAAGAAACAGATGAGTGCTAAAACTAAAAAGCTAGCTAGTTGCAAGGGAAATTTTGAAGAACAGACTTTATGGCACCAGGAATAGTTTAACTCCAGTTAAGTGGGGGGGGGGGGCTTAGGAGCTCACAAACAGTCCTGGACACAGCAAACCCATATCTGGACAAGATCTGCCACAGGAAAGGGGAAGCAAGCTTAGAATTATTATTTTTTTTTTTCCAGTAAAGTGGAAATGGAGAAAGCTGGAACAGAAGTTAATTCAACGTTAAGAATCTGAGTGGGTTGGCCTTCACAAATGTTCTCTACTAGATTGAGTGAACTAATGACACTAGACTGGGAGGAGTGTCACAGATCAAATATACAGTATGGGTGGGCAACTGCAAAGCCACCAAGTATAACAACACACAACACTAGGGAGGGTAGGTGGGTGGAAAAATTACAGCCACTAAATGAAAGTTTTAAACAGATCAAGGAGCAGACTTGAGAATGCTTTTATCTGTAAATAATTATCAAAAATGCACATTAAAGCTCACAAGCAGAAAATACAACTCTCAGTATGAAAAAGCAGTTTACAGTTAAGTAATGTTAAAACAGTATAAAACAGTACATAAATGCAGTGAAACAATAAAAAAGCTTTATAACAGTGCAAAATGTAGTAGATCAACTGTATAGCACAATTATAAGTGTTTCAGAAGTGCAGTTCAGTGAAATAAGTGCAAGAAATAACTTATCCTGCTCTTGGAATCTTAAGGAATTTCCACTTATGCAATGCAATCCAGAGCCTGAACATTACAAGCAAAACCTTTATAAGACACAGGGTTTATATAGCAGTAAGAATGGAAGAGTTGGAAGATCAGATTACTACTCAGCCCCTGCTATTATCCAATCACTCATACTACAGAAGGTCAGGGACTACAGAAGGTCAGCTCTTGGGACCTGCATCACACTCTGGGAAAATCTGGGATTCACTAACCTTTCCCTCATTTGCATAGGATTGCCTGCTAATGCATAGTTACTTGTCCCACACTGAGCTTCCCCCCTTAGCAACCATTACTCCCTGGCCAGGTTGTCTTCTGCCAGACATTGGCTTCGATGGCAGAATACTGATTTTAGTTAGAATGCTTATTTTTGATTTATTTTATTATCCCCCCATCACATTTGTGCACCGCTGCCCTCTGCTTAAACAGGTGAGATTGGCAAAAAAAATAAATAAATAAAAGTTGTTTATTTATTTGTTTTTAAAAACAGTTTGCAATGCCAATGGCCTTCTACTTGGCCATTGGCATGCTTCCTCAATGATATGCAGCCTTTATTTGGAGCTGTCATAGCTCCATTTTGGAGATTGCAGAAAAGTACTCAGTTACTAATCGAGTACATTTCTGCACACTGCACTCATCCTGCGCAGACAGCTGCTAGCTTCCTGGATTGCATATTACCCTCATTTGCATGGTTTTCAACTGTAAATGAGGGTAATTTGCATACAGGAGCTCAGTCTGTGCAGGATTAGTCTAAGAGTTCACGTGCACGTCCCTGGAGCTTGTTCCTTGATCGCACATAGGCCATATTGCTGGAAATAGACTAATCCTGCATGTTCTACAGGGCTTTGTAAATCCGTGGGACTGCAAAATCAAAGCAATTAATACTGAATGCAATAACATGTTATAGCTTGCTTTGTAGGTACTAAATGGAAATATTGTATTACGATAATACAGTTATTTCCCTTATATCATTTGCTGTTTTTATCTTTTCTATTCTAAGCAAACTAATACAGTATCTACAAATAAGGCAGTACTACTAATGTGCTACAAATCAATTCTGTTAATTGCATACTAGTTTGAAGTGCACTCGTGTAACCCTTTAAAGAAACAGGGATGTGTGCATCTGCCTATTAATGAGCCCAGTTCCTATTATCTCTGCTTATGTTTCTCCAAGTGTAAAATGTATAGCACACAAAAGCTTAAATTGCTTAGAACTGCCTCACCAACTAACATATGCACAGCTTGTTACTACCTATAAAATTATAAAGCATCCATCTCCCTGCCCAGCAGTAAAAAAACCTTCTACACAACTATGTTCCAGTCAGTTATTGCTATCCAGTTATCAAAAACTCCTGTCTTCTTGAAATCTATCAAATGTATTGATTCAAAACCAGTGTTTTTATATTATGTTTAATGTGTTATAATTATTTAAATTGCAGATGTTTGTTTTACTTTTGAAGATTGTAAAATGATTGTTTTTAAAATATTTTGTATTAATTTGGAGCTTTTCTCTCCGGGCCTTCAATGAAAACAGGCTTCTACCAAGTCAAACTTTCCCAGTAATCAAATGTCACTAAATAGATAAATAAAATAAAATAAAATTAATTAATAAATTAATAAAGTTTGACTTTAGTTGTTAACTAACTATGCTTGGGTTGTGGGCAATGACTGGAGAGTCATGAACTGGGAAGGTAGTGTTGCAATAGGATAAGCTTTTTTTAACATACTTGAAGTCTGCAACACACACACAGTCGCCAGGATTCAGGAAGCTCTGCACCGAGTGCCTAAATAGTGTCAGAGCTGCTGCACGCAATATGGCTGATGGGCGATCCAGGAACAAGCCCCCAAGATGTCAACGAGCCTGCCTACACTATTCCCACACAGACACCACTGCTATATGCTAATTACCTCATTTGCTGATGAAAAACATGCAAATGAGGTGAATTAGCAATCCAGGAAGCAGGCAGGTGTCTGTGCCGGAATAGTGTATCCTGCAGAAATGTATTTGGTTACTAACTGAATACATTTCTTCAAACTACAAAACTGAGGCATGACAGCTCTAAAGAAAGCATGTATTTAATGTAGAAGGCATGCCAATGGCCAAATATATGGCCATTGGCATGACAAATAGTTGTAAAATTATAAAAAAACTTTTTTTTTGTCTGATCTCGGCCGTTTAAGCGTAGGGCAGCGGTGCGTAAATGGGATCTGTCTGAAAATAAGAAAAAAAGGTGGAAATAAGCTTTTAAACCCAAATCAGCATTTTTCCATAATAGTCAATGGCATGCAGAAGGCAACAGTACCAATGAATAGTGGTTGTTAAGGGGGAAGGCTGAGTGTGAATATTGAACTATGAATTAGCATTCTGTTTTATGCAAATGAGGGGACTGATACTGAATCACAGATTTCTTTTCAGTGTTATCTTGCACCCAAGAGGGTAGATGCAGCAACACCATGGTGTAAGTCTAAGAGATGGATGACCTCATAAGGGGGAGTGTCATGCATGGTGTAAGCTTAGTGGAGCTCAGTGGCCCTTGTTTGCCTTTAGTTAAGCAGAGCTAAGGAAGCGGGGGTGTCTGAGGCTGCCTAGCAGTGTTTACATTGCCTAAACAGGTATATGCGCTGCACACAAGGTTTTAAACAAAAAAAAAAAAAAAAACATGAAATAGCAGCTCTGTTCACATCTGAGCACCGGGTATGTGCGGCATGCTCTAGGCTTAAATGGGAAGGCAATGGGAAGGGAAAACAGCAGTAGGAAGGCAGTCAAGGAGAACTAGCATAGCTGACAGGTGAAATGTATCAGAATCAGTGAATTACACACAGAACAGCCTAGCACACTACTATAAACTATGCAAACACCTTCCAGTCTGTTTTTTCCCACAAACTGCACCACGGGTATACACTAAATTTTACCTGACAAAACTAACAAAATGTTAGGGGTTGCTGTCACTTTCATACATCATGTGCAAGAGACTGTGGATGGTGAGGATGTTAATGCTGATGTCGACCAACCCACAATGAGGAGAAGGAGAAGAGTGTACAGACCCAAGGTAACCTATCAGGGGCTACATGAGCTGGAGATTATGAAGCACTATAGGGTGGACAGGGACATTCTACAGCAAATTGTTGAGCTGTGCTTGCCACGCATCACACACAGAACCAATAGAGGGGAACCCATCCCAGTTGATACCAAGGTATGTGTAGGCTTAAAAATACTAGCCACAGGTTCCTTCCAAAGGCCAACTGGGGATACCATGGGGATCTCACAGGCATCAGCATCCAGGGTACTCCACCAGTTCCTGGATTCCATGTCAGCACATGCTGGTGAGCACATATATTTCCTCAACACCCATGAGGCATTGACCAACAATATGAATCTCTTCCACCAAACAGCAGAATACCCAGAGGTAGTGGGTGCTATAGACTGCACACACGTACACATCAAAACACCACCTGGTGAGGGGGGTAAGGTCTGCATAAACCACAAGGGCTTCCCCCTCCAATTAACTGCCAGGTCATGTGCAATGCCTAGGGCAATATCTTGAGTGTGTGTGCTGGCAGCCCTGGAAGCTATCACAGCTCCCACATATGGCATATGACACAGCTGTACCAGTCATTTGCCAGTGAGGGCATCCCATATGGCCACCTAATGGGGGATGCTGGCTATGCACTGGAGCCATGGCTGATGACAGCCCTCAGAAATGCATAGACACCTGAACAAGAACTCCATAATGAGGCAAACGCACAAACCAGAATCATAATAGAGCATGCGTTTGGGATGCTCAAGTCACAGTTCTGCTGCCTGGACATATCCGGTAGAGCCTTGCAGTACTCTCCAGCTACATGTACATAAATGTTCATAGTATCTACCATGCTACACAATCTGATCCTGTGGAAACAGCTGCATCAGGAACAGCACAGGGCAGGGCCACACAGACCCCCACCATTGCCAAGGCCATCACAGGCACAGAGGGACTCAGAGGAGGAACAACCTGAACCTGGCCATGTAGGCAGAAGGAGGCATGCCCAGTATGCCCAGGCCTTAGCAAAGAGACAATGCATAGCACATACACTGACACAGTAGGGACCCAGGGAATGACACCTCTCTCTGACTTGCACATACAGTAAAATGGATGCCAAACATGACACTACCTGTGCTTTACCATGTATAGGGAGTGTACTATGTGCATCCAACATAGTCAGCCCTCCAGCACCATCCTCAATACGGGCCCAGCGACAACATAAGTCAGTTTTCCTATCAATTGCTGAATGGAGTAGTATGTTCTAATAGTTGTATCTATGGTATGAACATGAGCATGCAAGGGAATCAGGTGGCTGAATGGGATGGTAGCAGATAGTGGACACCTATATGGGCAGCATGAAATCCATAACAAATACTGGTGTCAACATACTAGGCAGTACTAGACAAGGTGACAAATCCCACTGCAGGACATGTGGTGGCCCAAATGTGTGTCCATAGGACACACACATGCATGTCAGTGAGGCTCACATACCCACCACCAGCTTCAGCCATCAGGACAGGTGTAGATGACGATAAATAAAGGCTGGGTTAAGGCCTCCAGTTGATGGCAATGGTTAACAGCCCCCCCTCCAGACCTACACAGACAGACTACAGCAGGTCTGGCAGTTGTATGTTAGTTCTGAAGGGTAAGAAGTCTAAAACTGAAATGTAGGTCAATAAAACCTAAGATCTGTACTCTACTGATATGCCTCCAGTCTGCATGATAGGTCAGAATTCAAAATGAAATGGAAGCCAGCAGAGTACCTGAAATACCAGTACAGTCACAGCAAATGTTTTAAGTTGTCAGGTGTGCTCCCCACACAATCCTATGTAGAAATGCAGTAACATGTAAGTGTGAGGTGTAATAACACTGGTGCACAGATTACCCGAGCTGGCCCAATCTACAGGATACAGTGTTGCATGTGTACAATATGCAGGGGTCTGTGTGTCAGGTTGTTGTATGTTCAATATTGTCTGGAAGTGGTCAGCATGTAGGCATGGAGTGTTGTGTCCTGGTGGCCTATGGGCAGTACTGTGGATGACAGTGCCATGTTCCGCCAACTGCAATGCCAACCACAATGCTTCTTAGCAATACCCATGTTAGCAGTTGTCCATACCCATTGACCAGATGTCAATATCTGTCACCGTCTGAAAGCTGGACATGCAATGAATGTGGGCCCATACATAATCACAGTACACAGATGGAAGTACCCTAGACAGAGTACATAAAATGTTGTAACTGTCAACTGCACACAACTTTGGAATTGTACATACAGGTTAGCAACACACTAGTTGTCTGTGTAGTATGGAATACTTATGTAGTCTGGCCAATCACTGGCAGACCACAAAAAGCACAGTTATGAAGTAATGAGAGACTGCCTATGTCCCCACACAAGGCAGCATAAGGGGAATGTCCCAGGTATATCTGTGAGTCAGCTGCAAGTAGCTTTCATATCACACATGCACTCAGCTCATCCCACCACAGGTTCAACACAGATCATATCCTTGCTGTTGGGAATGAGTACAGTATGACCCCACTTCTGTATGGGAATACCCACAGAATGCAGCATGATGAAGAGGTGTCCCATGCAGGTGTGTCCCTAGTTGTAAGCAGCACCCTGCCTGCATCCAGACCAATGGATTAATATGGACAGGAACTATTGCCATTAACACCTCGCACATTTACCCTGTCACCCCAGGGCAATCCACTGGCTTGCAGCCTGGGAATGTAGGAGTGACAGAATGAACTGGCCTGCTACAGATGGCCTACATCACTACCAAATGGCCTACAGTCCTCTGTCAAAGGCCTGTGCCTCACCCGTAGTGCCAATGTATGGTATCTCATGGGGTCAAAACTAACAACATAACACAGTCAACAGAACACAAATGCAAGACTGTTAGAAAAATATGTATTTAAATATATGTGAAATGCTAGTTTAGAAGCAAGGTAGTTTATAATGCATTTTATTCTATTAAACATATAACAGAAGGGATACATTCATGTGTAAATGCAAGTAGCTTCTGAAACTGCAGTGTGCTTTGACCCCTGACCCTGGCAGCTGCCAGCTCAGCAAGCTTAATGTTTATGCTTTTCATAAGTGATTATCTGCTGGGTCAGGAAATTAAATGTGTAAATCTTCCGCTCCTTCCTGATGAGATAACTAGTCCTTGTAAATAATGAAATCTTCTCTTCCTGCATGAAGTAACTTGTCGTTGTGAGATAAAAACACAGCTGGTAAAGAAAGTGAAACAGTGAACAAATATGTATGGTAAAGACTGAATCTGCTATTGTATTCAAACTGATAAGAAACCTTGAATAAGTAACTTTATAGAAAGACATTATGACTGACCAGCTGGATAGCAAGGCCGTATTGTATCTAGAGGAAAAGTATTTTAAAACATACTGCATCAGCAGATTAAAAGAATAGAGGCTTGTAAGCTAAAGTGATGTAGATGCCCCGTGACATATCACGTCAGTAAGGTGGGCATAGCTTAAATGTTAAACCTATATAAAATTGTGTGCTTCCTGTTTCATGTCAGACAAAATTCTGTACTTGTATGGTTTTTTGCCTCCTGGTGTACACTAGTAAACTTTTGAATCTGAACCTCCTGTGTATTGAATTATTAATTTTATTTAACAGTTTGGTCCTTTCGAGACGGAATTCCCTTGGTAAGCTGCAGATCAGAGCATATTGGTGGTCGAATACTGCGCAGGAGAAGTTACCAAAATGGTTCTTCTTGAGTGAAAAGACCTCCGACTGAATTGTCATGTGTAAAGAGGCTGGCCACTTTCTGATATGTGGCTGAAGAGCAGAATTTGAACGATTTTCAATACCGGAGGCTCAGGTAGGAAGAATTTGCCTTTTTTCTGTTTTAGATCAGGGACTAGGTTACAGTATATTGTTGTCAAGATTTGTTTTGCAGATCAGGGACAAAAGGAAGTACTGTATATTTGGTCATAGATCAGGGTAACAGAATAAGGTAGACAGTTATTCTAGATAAACTGTAAACAGGAACTAAGAATTTGATATCACGTGAAAAAAAGGGTTACGTAACATTTTCTTTGACATGGGTAATCAGTGCACTAAAACATCGCGAGATCCGCCCCTAATCAAAGACGCAAAATATATGCAATTACAACGTTCTGATAACGTTAGGTATTATACGAAATGGGTTAATAAATATGAATTTAATGGTAAACTAGATAAACCTTCACCTTCATGTTAAACTCCTTAAACAGCTTAAATCTGATGCAGGAGGTCAGGCAAAAAAGCAACGCCAACTAGGCATTCCTCAAGCACACAGGTGGATTGAGGAAGCAAATCGTAGAGAACAGAAGCTTAAAAATTCAAAAACATTATTTTTAGACAAAGAGGATAATAACTTGGTAATAGCTACAGCTCCTCCTCCCTTGCCCCCTCTCTTACCCTTTTCAGGATATGAAGTGAGTGGACAGGCTGGTCAACCTCTGCGTTATCCTGAAGTTTCAGTAAGATCACAATCATTTGTTAGAGATCCTATTGAGACTAGGTCCCGAACACGTAAAACACATAGGGACACAGAATCATACCAAATAGAGAGAAATCTACAGAATGAGAGTGAGGAAGAAATATGCCCACTTATAGAAGTTCCAAATCCTCAGGCAGGACAGGAAGGGCAGGATCCAACACTCTTAGTATATAGACCATGGACACCGGAAGACATCCGGAAGGCTACTGAGGGAATCCCCCATCCGAAAGTTAATTTTACGAAATTTTTAGAAGATTTACAAGGCATGAGGTTAAGTTACCACATGAATGGGGAAGAAGTAGAAAAAGTAGTAAGACAAATTATAGGTCCAGATTGGCACATGATTTGTGGCACCTGGAATCCTCGTAATGCAGAACTTAGGCCACTCCCACATAGTGACGCAGAGTTAGACAACAGAGTGAAAGGTCTGACAGACCAAATCTCTGAGAAATGGAAACCTAGAGCAGACTTGACTTGCATTAATCAATGCATACAACAGGAAAATGAGACAATAGATGGATATTATGCTAGATTATTAGAATGTTTTAATAATCATAGTGGTATGTCGGTTCCTGAGAACCAAACAAATGATTCCCCGTATGAACAACAATTAAAAAATGCATTTTTGAAAGGTTGCATTGCACCTATTAGTAGCTTCATTATGAAGCATATGATAGATCATCGAACAGGGAGGCTACAAGCCTTACTTGAATACGCTAGGCATGCTGAGAGACATTTTAATAGTAAAAAGAAAAAGAAGGCGCAAGTCTTCACTGCTGAAGACGGAGCTGAAGTATTTGTATTACAGTCAGGTAAAAAGGGCAAGAAGAATGCCCAGGGAAACAAACAGTCTGATAAATGATCAGAAGATTTTGAAGAGAGGAAAAAGAGAGGTGAATGCTTCAAATGCGGCAAAAAAGGGCATCTAGCAAGGGATTGTAGGCAAAACAAAAAGGTAATTACAGAAGATAAGGGAGATGAAGACTGACTATATGATAGTGAGGATACATCAAATAAAAGTCAGAAATCATCAGGAAAACTTAATAAACAGAAAACAAATGTAAATGTGATAGAAGGAGTAAAGGAAGTGCAAGCAGATATGGAGGATGAAGAAAGTGAAATTTTGGACTTAGCATTATTGAGCTTAGAGCTCTACTTAGCGGATACGAAACCGGAAGTTACACTTCTGGTAGAGGGAAGGGAAGTCAAATTCCTGTGTGACTCAGGAGAGTCACGGACTTTGATACACCCCTCCAAGTTACCAGAACATTCTGAATCACCTGATTATATACTAGTAAAAGCCGTAAATGGACAGCTATACAGGGAACCACTTTCCCATATATATAGCAATAACTGACCCTGTTTCAGGTATGACCCAGAGTAGTGAAATATTTGTGTCTGCAAAGTGTCCAGTAAACCTATTGGGCAGGGACCTTATGCAGATATTTGGCATAGCAGTAGTTCCAACTGTACAAGGTATGGAGGCACAGAGACGAATGGATACCTTTGTAGTGTGATCGGAGGGTGAAACTTTTTATTGGTACAGCCAGGACCTAGTCATGACTGGTCCAGGGGCAGTAACCGAGGAACTGATGAACGTAGTCATCAGTAAAGCCCCCTCCCTTGACACTGATCAACAGCATTTGTTACACTGTACTCTATATTACTGTACCACACCAGGACCTGATAGAGAGTATGAGCAAGAACTATTTAGAAATCGTGCAACTAGATTGGTTTTGCGTACTTTGTACTGGGATACTGAGGGGAACAGTGTAGTTAGCTGTTCATTACCTCAAGAATTCCTTGCATTGTATAGATCAAATCGGTTGCCACATGTCAGCTTGACAAAGAACAAAAGTGTTAAATGGGCAGATTTAGCAGAAAAAGTAACAAGATGGGAGAAACAGACTGATTTAGAACTGTCAGAACAAGGGATACAAAAACAAAAACTGAATTGGTTGACACAGACACATCCAGCTGTACACTTGCAATCTAGCAAGGACAGCTGATTAGCATTCTTATTAGAAGAAGAAGAAAAGACCTTATGTGAAATTCCAACAACTCTCTGGTCAACAGGCAAGTCAGATGCAGGACTTATTCGAACAGCAGGACCAGTTACAATAGCCCCAAAGTCAGCTTTCAGACCACAGAAAAGACAATACCCTTTGAGAAAGGATGCAGAAATAGGAATTAAGCCTATAATAGCAGCATTACTCAAAGAAGGAGTACTGGTAGAATCTCTTGATTCACCATGTAATACACCTCTATTTCCTGTTAAAAAAGCAAATGAGGAATGGCGGATGGTACAAGATTTACAAGCTGTAAACAATGCAGTAATACCTAGAGCACCCATGGTGCCACACCCACATACTTTGTTAAATGATTTAAAACCGCAACAGAAGTATTTCTCTGTGGTAGATATTAGCAATGCTTTCTTTTCAATACCTATACATCCTGATAGTCAATATTGGTTTGCATTTACATTTCAGGGTAAAAGGTATACATATACTCGACTACCACAGGGATATTGTGAGAGCCCAACAATTTTTGCACAAGAAATAGCTAGCAACCTGGCAGGATTTACCCCACGGGGAGGTAGTCAAGTTCTACTTTATGTAGATGACATCTTGCTAGCAACCCCCACCCAGCAACAGTGCAGGGAGGATACTGTAGCATTACTGAAATTTTTAGCAATACAAGGACACAAAGTAAACAAAAGTAAGTTACAACTTTGGAGAAAACAAGTTAGATACTTGGGATATGTAATATCCAATGAAGGTAGAATACTAGATGAGGAAAGAAAAACAGCGATTTTGCAAGCACCCAAACCAACAACCAAGAAAGAAATGATGTCTTTCTTAGGTACAACTAATTTTTGTCAGAGCTGGATACCAAATTATGCTTTGGAATCTGCTCCACTGACTGATTTGATATATAAGACGCCAATGGCAGCACAAGACATTTTACAATGGACAACAGAAGTAGAAATGGCTTTCTGCAGGTTGAAGCAGTTGATAGCTTCTTCATTAGTTTTAGGACTTCCAAATTATCGCAAATGGTTCTTTCAGACTGCAGATTGTAAGCAAGGGTACATGACGTCAGTATTGAAGCAACAACATGGGGACAAGCAACGCCCCATAGCCTACTATTCATCACAGTTAGACCCAGTGGCGCGATCTTTGCCTCACTGTGTACAAGCAGTAGTTGCAGCCGCAATGGCAGTACAGGCTTCGGCCTCAGTGGTGTTATTCCACCCTCTCACATTGAGAGTGCCTCATGAAGTTGCAATAATTTTACTGCAAGAGAAAGTGGCATACCTTTCTCCTGCTAGACATCTTTCATGTATGACTATACTGCTGAGCCAACCTCATATGACACTTGAACGATGTACGACATTGAATCCATCAACATTACTTCCAACTCCTGCGGAGGGCACACCACACAGCTGCCTGCAGGAAATTGAACAGTTAGCTTTACCTAGACAAGATCTTACAGATATGCCCTTGGATAATGCCGAGGTGACATATTACGTGGACGGCTCATGTAGAAGGGGTCCTACAGGGAAGAATCTGGTAGGGTATGCAATAGTTACAGACACTGAAATTTTAGAAGCTCAATCCTTACCACACAACTTATCTGCACAAGCAGCTGAATTGATAGCTTTGACGAGAGCATGTACTTTAGCAAAAAACAAGTGTGTAAACATATATACTGACAGTCAGTATGCTTTTTTTACAGTACATGTATTTGCACAACAATGGAAAAATAGAGGAATGATAACATCCAGTGGAAAACCTATTAATCATGCGCAATTTATTTTGGAGTTATTAGAATCTATTCAGTTACCTACTAAAGTAGCCATTTGTAAATGTGTAGCTCATACAAAACAGCAGGATAGGATTTCGAAAGGCAATGCACGAGCTGATGCAGCTGCAAAGCAAGCAGCCTCAGACTCAGAAACTTTACTTTTAAATGAGGAATTACAACCCTCTGAGATTTTAGATTTAGACATGTTAAAAACAATGCAGATGCTTACTACAAAAGCAGAAAAACAAAAATGGGTAAAACGAGGTGCAATTCTTGAGAATGGACTGTACATTTCCAAAGAAAGAAAACCAATATTGCTATCTAATTTATTTAGATATGCAGCTTTGTTGAGCCATGGGCAGAGCCATGTCTCAAAAGGGGGGATGGTACAGTTAGTAAACCGAATATTCCAAACATATGGATACACAAATTACACAAAAATATTTTGTGCAGCTTGCCATACTTGTAACAAGCATCATGCACAAGGAGCATTTAAAACCAAGCAAGGACGTTTTCCTATACCACCATACCCGTTCCATACTATCTGTATGGATTTCATAGAATTGAATAAATGTGAAGGGAAGAAGTTTTGTTTAGTTATTGTAGACATGTTTTCTAAATGGGTAGAAGCTTTTCCAACCAAAAATCCAGATGCAGCAACAGTGGCAAAAGCCCTGATAAAAGAAGTAATCCCTAGATTTGGCATTCCGGAAAGGATTTATAGTGACAATGGCACACATTTTGTGAATCAAACGATTCACCAGCTTGGGAGATTTTTTGGTATCTCCTTGAAGAACCATTGTGCTTACCACCCACAGTCAGCAGGACTGGTGGAAAGGTACAGTGGTACCCTAAAGAACAAGTTAAGGAAGATAGTAGAGGAGACCCAAAAGAATTGGATATACTGTCTGCCTTTAGCACTGCTGAGTATGAGAACAGTTCCAAATGTAAAGGGTTTGACTCCCTTTGAAATGATTTTTGGGAGAGCATATTATGTGCCTCAGTGGAAAGCTCTCATGCCTGCAGAACAAGAGGCTGACAGTTCGTTAGCAGAGTATATGAAGAAATTGTTAATGAATAAATCTGTTTTGCAGTTTAACTCTTTTTCAGATAAGGAACAGACCAGACCGGTGGAAGCAGTCTTGGCTCCTGGGACATACGTCTGGCTGAAAGTGATGAAAAGGAAGAATTGGGCGAGTCCAAAGTGGGAGGGACCGTACCAGGTTCTATTGGCAACGCCTACTGCAGTCAGAGTGGCTGAGAGGACGTCCTGGGTTCATTTGATGCATTGTAAACTGGTAAAGAACTTTCAACTTGATAAAAACTTTGTGACTGATATATAACCAGACCGAGATGGCCAAAAACAAAGCAAATAGAAGTTTAGAGCAACCCCAGAGATGTTGCATAATCATTTTGTTGTGTGTACATTTATTAACTGTAATTGTGACAATTTTCCTCTTGTTGTGGTTTATCCTACAAACAACTATGCAAGTGAAAGTGAAAAGGCGTGATGAGACGTCTATAGACTGGCATCCAAATTTTAACACATACCTAGCCATGAAACGTGTGTATGCAGAGACTATGAACATTTCAAATTGCTGGGTTTGTACAGCTATACCAACAGCATATGGAGGACTGATAATATCCGCTGTCCCTTTGGGGATAAATGAGACTTGGGAGAATTTACTTTTCGACACAGAAACTGTGAGATCACAGGATAAAATAGCTTTATTTTTACCTATCACACAAAAAGGAGTTTTATGTTTCTACAAAAATGACACTCTCCAGGTGGGCTGGAGCAATTGTAATATAACCATATCTTACCGATGTTATATTAAGAATAGTAATGGTAATACTTTTTGCAATACTAATTATGACTCGAATTTAAACTCATTGAAAACAACTATGAATGACATTCAAAGAAATCCAGTTTTGTTTAAACAATTGTCAGTTATAGATCAGAAAATGTTTCATGCAGGGCTGATGCGTGTTAGTACTAAAGTAGAAAACTGTTATTTTATTTGTGGGAAAAAGGCATATAAATGGTTACCTGAGAATTGGTCCGGCAGTTGTTTTTTGGGTTACTTGGTTCCGGCAATAAGACATACTGCAGAATTACCTTTGGGTAAGATACGAAACATAAGAGAAACAGCTCGAAAGCCCAAAGGTCCAGTTAAGAAACCTGTGAATCCAGTTGGGAAGATCGAAGCTGGTTGGAAAGACCATAATTCAGTAAAAGACAAAAGCGAATTGACTCATATGGACTTGAGTGACAGTGTTATATCCTGGGCAGGAATATTACCAGCCTATGGAGCAGTCAAATTGACCTGGGAGCTGAGGAAGTTGTCGAAACTTCTCGAAGTAATGAGTAATGCAACCTTTTCTGCCCTAGAACTAGTGACTGATGAACTGAATGCAATGAGAACTGTTGTGCTACAAAATCGGATGGCTCTTGACTTCACCCTAGCGGCGAGAGGTGGTACATGCGTGCTTATCAAAGAAGAATGCTGTGCTTATACACCTGATAATCATCACGAGATAAATAATCACCTAGAGGTAATTCAACAAGTATCAGCCATGACTGAACCAGGCCCAAACCCACTGATGACCTTTTTCCAGAATCTGTTTGGGGGGTGGGGTTCCATCCTAATGAACATTCTAATTGCTATTTGTGTGGGTATACTCCTAATAGGAGCATGTGTTTGCTGTGGAATTCCCTGCATGAAAAAATTAATCAAAGATTTTGTTGATGTATCTGTTACTGAAACTTTCTACCAAGATATTGAAATGGAAAGACTGATTTCAGATGACGTTTTTTCTGAAGTATAGATTGAATGACTCACCTAGCTGAAAATCCTAAGTGGAAATGGTTAGGAGATGAAATAACACTATGCATACTTCAAAAAAAAAAAAATAGAATAAAAAGTATTAATAGGGGGGAAATGTTAGAAAAATATGTATTTAAATATATGTGAAATGCTAGTTTAGAAGCAAGGTAGTTTATAATGCATTTTATTCTATTAATCATATAACAGAAGGGATAAATTCATGTGTAAATGCAAGTAGCTTCTGAAACTGCAGTGTGCTTTGACCCCTGACCCTGGCAGCTGCCAGCTCAGATGAGATAACTAGTCATTGTAAATAATGAAATCTTCTCTTCCTGCATGAAGTAGCATGTCCTTGTGAGATAAAAACACAGCTGGTAAAGAAAGTGAAACAGTGAACAAATATGTATGTTAAAGACTGAATCTGCTATTGTATTTGAACTGATATGAAACCTTGAATAAGTAACTTTATGGAAAAACATTATGACTGACCAGCTGGATAGCAAGGCCGTATTGTATCTAGAGGAAAAGTTTTTTAAAACATACTGCATCAGCAGATTAAAAGAATAGAGGCTTGTAAGCTAAAGTGATGTAGATGCCCCGTGACATATCACGTCAGTAAGGTGGGCATAGCTTAAATGTTAAACCTATATAAAATTGTGTGCTTCCTGTTTCATGCCAGACAAAATTCTGTACTTGTATGGTTTTTTGCCTCCTGGTGTACACTAGTAAACTTTTGAATCTGAACCTCCTGTGTATTGAATTATTAATTTTATTTAACAAAGGCCATGTTGACAAATCCCAGTAGCATGTCCACCATGTCCTACCTAGTGAACTGTGAACCAACCCCTAAATACCGATGGGATGAATGGCCAACTATAGGGATACTTCTCCGATATCACTCGCATATTGTTAGGAAGAGGATAGAATAACAGAGTGGGTGGGTGTAGAAGCATGGATGCCATGGAGTGTATGTAGTCTGAAACTCTGATGTGTGCCCATACTACTCCTGCCTGCAAACCCAGTAATGAGTGGCTACAAACCTGCTTGTAAACCACAGTGTGAAGGGGAACTGACTAGATATATCAGCTCTGCCTCTGGGTAACCTGGGTAAATCTGTATAGCTGAGAGGTATGGCCACAGCAGGATATGGCCATTCTGTTATGTTGATATATGTACAAGAGGATCCTCAGCCACTATAATACCAAGGTGCTGGACCATTTACACAGATCCATCAGCAAGTGTCTGCAGCTACCCCTCCAGAATGGCATGAGTGTGCAAGAATTTGTAGGCTGTGGACCTCAATACTGGACACTGCTTCATTCATCTTATATTTCCCAGGAAATAACTGTGAGCAAATAATTATATCTGTCAGTAGTTGATGACTGAATACATCACAGTGTAAAGCAGCACATATGTCTGAATATCTCTGCTAACAACAACCATGTAACACAAGCAGCACAGACAGCAATAGTTACAGTATTCCACTATCGGTCACCCATTGTGACTCCATATTGTCAAACTATCTGCAGATGTCCTGCAGAAACAGGTTGCTAGCTGTAGGTGTAGAACACCAAACTCTGGACTGGAGTTCAACCCTACCTGTAATGGATTCACACACTCAACACAGAAGGTCATACTGGGCATGCTGCTACACTTAGAGAAATGAAGCCCATGTCCGACAACACTGTGGACTAGACATATTTGTCATTCACAGATGTCTGTGCACACACACCAAATTGTACACTATTCATGCTTTGCACACACATTGGATAGGAATACTCACACATATCCGAGGCCAGCACACTATAATATGCCAAATATACACACATAGAGATGTGGAGAAGAGAGAGAGAGACAGTGACAGAGAGAATTCCATTATGAGGTCTGTCCCACCCACCATACATCCAATTGGCCGATATCACATGATGTGCTGATGATAGCCCTCAGTCCTATAGTGTCTGTGGTGTATGTGAGAACTGTGTAACATGATAGTACAAATCTGTATTCATCTAGCATCTGTATACCTAGTCCTGTCAAATGTAAAGTTGTGTGTGACTGAGTGTGCATGTGTGTGTTTCCAGAGGAATGATTTATGGCTCATTCACACACACTGCACTTTCCATTGCCCATGTTAGCACTGCTGTTGATGTCACTCACCTTCAAAGATACCTTTGGACAACTCTCCAATATATAATCTCCATGGTGCTTGGATAACTGTGCAAAACTATAGTCTAGCATACTAGTTAGGTGGGAGTTCATATCCTGATCCTGGCAACTGTGTGTGTGTGTGTGTGTCTTTGCTGATACCTGATTTTGTGGTCATTCACACTTACTACACTTCCCTTACCCCTCCTTTAGCACTGCTGCTGATGTCACTCAGCTTCAAAGATGCCTTTGGACAGCTCTTCATTATGTAAGCTCCATTGTGCATGCGGTAAATGTGGTACACTGTAGTAACAATACATAGCTAGGTAGGGGTTTGACTCTCAGTACTAGCAAGTGTGTATGTGTCTGTCATCATTATCTTGTGTGGGGGTTGCTGTGATTGTGTAATAAGCAGATCCATTGTGGGGCAGTTTTGCTAAATTATTATGTTGAGGACCTAGTATACATCACAATGTCCACATTACAAGGCCAACAGATGTCAAACACCAGAGAGATTGGTGTAGACAATCCACAGCCCTACATGTGAGAGTATGGATTAGTGAACAATATAGGCAACCCTTCTATTACTCGGAGAACACTTTCCACCCATGTATCATGCACAAACACACTTGGCTAGGCAACAACCACTATATTAGTAGTTCCCCTGCATATTGCCTCCCAGATAGTAGCCACAGTGTGGTAGCAGTGGACTACATGCCTGTTGACCACAACAGTGCCACTGACATCAGGAACAGCTTTGATGTGTTTCATCTCCTGACTGAGTGTGTGTTATCCAGCAAGTAAAAGGACATAGAACCCTGTTCCATCCCCTCAGTAGCCAAATAAATGTGTACAGTGGCCCTTTTGCCATGTTCCCCACTGGGCATCTGCAACAACTGTAGAGTCTGCAATCATAGCCCACAAAGGGAATATTATGCCTTATACACATGCCCTGTATGGACAGATGCCACTAACTCCACTGAATACCCGTATCATACTGTCAATGTAGGTGCAATCATGACCTCAGTTACATAGCCAGGTCTCACCAAATGAGGTCAGGAATGCTACATCAGAGGTTACTAGTCTGTCCACACAACATGCCCCAGAGACTTTAGTACACTTCCATACGCCAAAGAACATACACGTGTGACATGTGCACAACCCAGACACTGTCTATGTTATGGAATATAGATGACATACATGGGCAGCAGTGCACATCACTGGCCACCCACAGAAGAAACCCAGATGAGTGGATGGTGAATACAATACCCATCCCCGGGGACCATTCCAGGGACTACACCCCTAAGCCACACTGGGGACTATTGTCATGTGGCCTAATGCCAAGGTATTCCCTTGGCCTAGCCTTGTAGAGCCTTCAAGCCCATTGACCTACTACACACCTGTGAACTAATGAACCTATGGATCTCAGTACTGGCAAATGTATATGTGTGTGTGTGTGTGTGTGTGTGTGTGTGTGTGTGTGTGTGTGTGTGTGTGTGTGTGTGTGTGTGTGTGTGTGTGTGTGTGTGTGTGTGTGTGTGTGTGTGTGTGTGTGTGTGTGTGGAGATGAATGATTTTGAGGACATTCACACTCACTACACCTTCCATTGCCCTACTTTAGCACACCTGCTGATGTCAGTCACCTTGAAATAACCCTTTGGCCAGGTTACAGCAATATAAGCTCTGTAGCGCTTGCGATAACTGCGTAATACTGTAATGTAGCAAACTAGTTAGGTAGGAGTTCTAATCCTGGCAACTGTGAAAATGCGTGTGTTTGTGTGATTGAGTATGTGTGTGTCTTTGTTGACACCTGATTTTGTGGGCATTCACACTTACTACACTTCCCTTACCCTCCTTTAGCACTGCTGCTGATGTCACTTAGCTTCAGAGATACCTTTGGACAGCTCTTTGACATGCAAGCTCTGTGGTGAGTGTGATAACTGTATAACACTATAATAGCAATACATAGCCAGCTAGGGGTTTGAAACTCAATACTGATAAGTGTTTGTGTGTGTGTGTATCATCAGTATCTGGTTGGGATGATTGTGTAATGAAAGGATCCATTGCAGGATGGATTTTGTTTCATTATTATATTGATGACCTGTATGTCCCAATAAACACATTACAAGGCCAAAAGTTGTCAAACACTGTAGAGGTTGTTGTAGACAATCCACAGCCATAAATGTGTACTGCCATGTGCAATTACTATGTGACAGAATGGATTAGTAAACAATATAGGCAACTGTTATAAGACCCAGAGACCACTATCCACCCACAGATCATACACAAACAAGCTTGCCTCTTTCTATCCTCCTTTCTTACTTTCTCTCTCTCTCTCTCTCTCTCTCTCTCTGTCACTGGTAGATGTGGAAAATACATCTGTTTTGCATCGGCAGCAGCTTGACTTTTGTAGGTAATGCTCATGATCAGCTGATGGCCTGTGCACAAATTGGAGTCCCCCACTTGCTAATTGCATGTGGAACAGCTGTGGTATCATTCCTATAGCCAATTGCATGGAAACGCATTCCTATAACTAAGCACTTCATGTGAGTGTTGGCACTTTTCCTTCACTGTGAGCAGGAGTTCATCTGGGTGTCTGACAAACAGCATCACAGAGGGCAGTTGGAAATACCTCTTACAACAAACACTGTGGAGACAGGCCAGAAAACTGGAGGAGGATGTTCAAGACATGGGGAAAGAATGTAAGTATTGCTGTTCTACATTTGAAGTAATGTTTGTTTA